>NC_056737.1:1544386313-1544501313 GCF_019279795.1 Protopterus annectens
TCTTTTTTGCAACAGCTTCTTCCTTCTGTTGTAGAGTTTGTTTATGGCAGGGGACAACCAGATTGACTTCCGTTTTTTGGAGGATAGCATCTTGGTTCTGTTGGGGATGGCACGAACCATGCACTCGTGCATGTGCTTATACAGTGCATTTGTATAGGATTCAGAAGTTGTACCTCTATTTTCCATCTGTATGGGTGTCATGAAGCTTGCCACTTCTGTCTTAAGAAGCATGAAGTTTTTTATGGTGGTCTCCTTAATGGGGGGTGGGGGTGGAATATTGATGTCTAGGGTGATTAGCTTGTGGTCAGATCTGACCAGCAAGGAGTTGATCTCTGGCTTGGAACATCGATTGCCCATATTGGTAATGACCAGGTCCAAGATATTGCTGCCCCTGGTGGGGGTATGGACAAGCTGATCCAGGGCATTGGAACTTATGAAGTCCAGAAAACGTTGAGCAAATGAGTTAGTACACGAGTAGTTTTCCCAGTTGATGGTGGTGTAGTTGAAATCGCCCATTATTAGAGTATTGGGCTGTACCTTAATATTACACAGTATATCAAAACACATGGAGTGGGCATCCTGTGGCATGGCAGGGGATCTTTAACAAGCTACAACCTGGATTGCAGTCTTGCCCAGTGTTAGTTGCACTTGGATAATTTCAGATGTATTATGTTGAGCAACTAGCCTGGAGGTGTGGATATCTTTAATGAATATGGACACGCCTCCTCCTTTAGTGCTTCTGTCCAGGTTTGGTGGATGAAAGATGTGGTATGAGTTATAGCCTGGTAATGCACAGGTGCTCTCTAGAGCCTTGAACCAGGTCTCTGTCACTGCATAGATGTCAATGTTCTCCATTTTAAGGAGTGCCTCGATTGAGTGCATTTTGAGGTTTAGACTTCTAGCATTAAGTAGCATAATCCTCAGGTTTTGCTTGCTTATACCTGCTACGGTGGTAAGTTTGTCGTTTGAACCTTGCCTAAAAATGGCACTACAGGGGTGGCAAGAGCTTTAGCCAGTAACTGGAATCCCTGGGGCCACAGGTGCAGGCCATCTCTAGAAAGCATCGCGGTCTGTCGATCATGTGGTCCCAGGCAGACAGACATTGGATCCCCTTAGAATTACACCAGAAGCTTAGCCAATTGTTGATATCAATCATTTTGCCCATATATTGTAGTATCATTCTGGGCGATGGCAGGATGCAACTCAGGGCTGGGTCATACCTTACTGGGCTACATGATCCGAGAGCTCCTCCATGTCTCTTTTCATGCAGACCAGGGAGGTACGTCTCAGGTCATTCACACCAACATGGACAATGACAGAGTTATATTTGTAGTTGTTGTGGAGTGACCTGAGTGCTTGGATTATGTGGTGGATCCTGGCACCCGACAGGCAGCTGACAGTAACTTTCTCATTGTTTAGCCTGGTGAGTGGGACATCAGTGTGCCTAACTATAGACTTACCTATGACTAGTGTGTTGGGTACGTTGTTTTGCCTTATGGGCTGAGGTTGAGTGGCACAGTGATTTTGTGGCTTATGTGTCATTTGGGTAGTGTTGGGTGGTGGTGGTTGCTTGCGTTTCAGCTTTGGAGGTCTCTGTTTTTTGGGCAGATTTTTATTGAGAACTTCCGCTAATGTAGGTGTGTGTTTTGTCTTACTATGTGTGGGTTTAGGTGGTGTAGGTTTTGATGGACTATGTGTTGAGTGTGGTGTGGTGCAGGTGTTTACCTTCTCCTCTTGACTATCTAGTACAGTCTTGGCTGAAGAGAGCTTGGCTTCCAGTTTGGCTATATAAGTGCATCTCTCACAGGTTGTAGTGTTGGGTGGTAGGAGGAGAGGGTTGTCAGTGTACGAGGCAATTGCTACATTGCCCCAAGATGCCCAGATTCATCAGGTGGACAGGGGAAAATACTGGGAGCTGACCCTTAGACATTCCTAGATAGGTGCTTATTAATTTAAGTACTAAAAACTGTTTTCCTCCTAACAAGTGAGGAAAGTTGAGTGCTGCAGGATTTTGTAGATTATTTAGTGCTTGCAATGAGTTTTGAACAAGTGCTGAGCACAAGAAAACAGTTTTGAGTGCTAAAACTAGAAAACTGGCTAGTTCTAAGGGTAAATTAGAAGACCAGACTTTCTAGCACCGGGAATAGTTTAATCCTAGTTAAATGGCGCTGCTTGATGTGCAAAACCGCCCAAACATGGGTTTTTAAACAGAAAGATGAAAGAGATAGAAATAGCCCAAAATAGCCAGTAAAACTACAGCTTCTGAGCTGAAACCACTCCTCCAGTGACAGATAGGCTGCTCAAAGCTCACCACTCTCACTGACTAACAGAGAAGCTTCCTTCTATGTTAGTAAGGTCTGGGCAACACAAACTACAAAACAGCCAAGAATTCAGCAAAATCTGAAAACCGGACTCTACTGGTTATGAAAAGGCTGGAAACGAGTAGAGAGATAGGATTTTTTTTTCAAAAATTAAAACAAATACAGTAAAACAAACACTTTTAAAGCAGAAAAATGGCTATCGCACTTGAGTGTGTAGCCCTCAACAGTTTAACAGGTGAAAAACACTTAAAAATGATCAGTTAAAGTGCAAACAGTATCAGAATTCAAAAAACAGTTCAAATAAGTTGCAAAGTTAATAAAAAACATTTGGAATAGTGTGGCTAGCAAAAATAAGCAATAAAAAGCAAAACAGAGGTACTTAATCCACTCCAAGTCTCCTTTTTCTCTCTCTGCTTCTGCAGAACTCTGCAGGACACCCAGGCAGGTTCTTGCTGAGGTAATACAAGCGCAAAAACCGAGCAAACATAGGTTTTTAAACAGAAAGATGAATGGGATAGAAATAGCCCAAAATGGCCAATAAAACTACAGATTCTGAACTGAAACCACTCCATAGGCTGCTCAAAGCTCACCACTCTCACTGATGAACAGAGAAGTTTCCGTTCATTCTATGCTCTGAAGTAAAAAAAAAAAAAAGTTATATTTTTGGTGATTAAGATTATAATTCTACATACTTGTCAGTGGCTGAATTAGCAAAAGTCATCTGGGTGATAATGCCTGAACATATGAAAATACTAGTTGATTTACTGAGCAGTGAAGAAAAAATGTGTGCAGATGGAAATCAAGATGATGCCAGCCTTCAGGTGAATATCCTGGAGATATTAAAGGAATAATTCAATTGACTGTTAGAAGACAACCAAAGGTCTTGAGATAAGTTTGGACTGAAGTTCATATTTAGTGTCTTGCTTAGATATGTTAGAAGATATAAGCTTTCTGAAGTTGACAACACTATGATTTTGTAGAATCAGCTACTTGCTATGATGTCCATCCAGTAACAATTAGTAGAAGTATGATGGATAATTTAGGTGGTCGATCAGAATATGTCAACATATGTTGGCTGCAATAGAGAATAATGCACAAATGAATAATTTGAGACTATCAGACTATTAGAAGGAAAAGGAGGTTTAGATGCGATGGATTCTTTGAAAACCAAGATGAAGTTATTAGCAACATTTTCAAAAATCAAGGTAATCTGGTTACCAGCATCTGTATCAGAGAGGTCATATAGTAAACTTAGAATGATTTTGGTGTAGTTTGTGTTTACACATAAAACAGAGCAAATACTGTAGCAGTCATAGCAACAGGTAGGACATTTATAGTAAAAAGTCAAGCTATGTATGAGAATAAGGATTTTTCCTGAAGTAATATTTCAGAAGAGGTTGCAGCTCATGAACACAATTAGAAATATAAGAAAAGCAAATTAAAGATTAAAGTAGTAAAATTGTCTTTTTTCAGTTGTATTGAAAGTTTTTTTTTTCTTCCATTTTTTACTGGTAGACATTTACAGGAGAAAAATTAGCTAAGGCTAAGTAAAAACAATTCCCTCAGCAATCCTGACAGGAAGTAATGCAGACTGAATATCTGAAACTATAAAATTACGGCACACTTCCAGCTTGGGTGGGGTGGAACAGAAACAGGAAGACCAGCAGGAGCTGAATAGAACAGCAAGAATGCTTCAGGGCAACCCACTTGGCCTGGTATGAAACAAACTAGTTAGATGACTGACCATATATTTATGGACAAAAGCGTGGTACAATGAATTGAGGGCTGAATATTCCACAGAGGAATTTATGGCATTCAGAAGGGTTGCAATAATTAAGAGTTAGGCTGTTCACTACAATTAATGGAACTACAGATTTAACTATTTAAAGGAAGAGAGCATTATTTTGAAGGGGGACCTCAAAAAAAGTGCCATTTGCAGCTCATTTGACAATAAATTAATGCAAAGCCCTTAGTATTTTAGCATGACCTGTAAGTAACAGTACCTTTAAGCCAAATCATGGAGATTTTAAATAAAATGGTCATCGCTGATCAAAACTATTATATTATGATTTTGCAAATATGCACTTAATGATACGTTACAACTTTCTGAATACATTATTTCAATGTTTTTATTTATACACAGTATATGAAACCTATATACTATGACACTTAGCAAGCATGCAACAAGTAGGGATTGAGTTTAACAATTAAATATCAACTATGATAAGGTTATTATCACAGAGAAAGATAAAATGTAGGACACAAATATTGCCAAGTATTAGACAAGGGCATCATATAATTACTATATGTTGTTGTTTGTCTTTTTGGCTTTTCCCGGTTAGGAGTCGCCACAGCGGAACTCCGGTCCGCTAATGATTGGCAGTTGATTTTTTTTATGGTGCCGAGTTGCCAGCCTGACGCCCATTCACGCATGTCTTTCGGAGGCCACTCAACAGCTGGGAGGACATGCAGACTCCACACAGAAGGCATTCCAACCGAGAATCGAACAGGAGAACCTCTTGCTGTGAGGCAACAATGCTACCGCTGTACCACTGCGGCTTCATATAATTACTATAAGTACACATCATTAATATATCTCCTCTGTAAGCATTCAGTTTTGGCATGCAACACTACCATATTAATGATATGGTAAACCACTCATTGCTTATCAATATTCTCAAATCACTTTTCCTGGATACTCAATCTATAAAGTGGTTTACTTCCTACTGAGCAATAGGCAACAAGCAGTGCGCTGGGAAAATAATCTATCATCCCACCTGCCAGTCACACTGGGAGTTCCCCAAGGCTCCATTCTAGGTCCTCTTTTATTTTCAGTTTTTATTAATGATCTCTACCTGGCTATTCCCACTGCAACTTGTATACAATATGCAGATGACTCTACATTAATCTGCACAGCTAAATCTGCTTCTGAACTGCAATGCCTAACCCAGAAAGTATTTAGTATAGTTGAGATATGGTTCTTAAAGCGCTGCCTTCTACTGAATCCCAAAAAAACAAAGCTCCTACTATTTACTCCTACTTGCAGGTCCACACCAATAGATATCTCAGTCATTTCTAGCAATGGTACCCTCATTTACCCAGACACTACCACCAAACTCCTTGTATTACAATAGACAACAACCTTAACTTCGACACCCACATTAACAATACTATAAAATCAGTTAACAGAAAAATGGGCTGCCTGTACAGAGTCAAACCCTTTGTTACTTCAATAGCAAGAACTACCATTGCCCACTCCCATCTAATCTCTACTCTACTCTATGCCTCACCAATATACACTAACCTATCCAAAAAGAATCTTCTCAAACTTGCTACCTCTTATCATAATATTGCCAGATTTGCCACTGGTAAACCATTCAGAACCCATCACTGTCAGAATCTTAAGCAACTCGGATGGCTTGAACTTCAAAACCAGCTTCAACTCAACCAACTTACAATTGCCCATAAGGTCCTTTACCAGCAAAACAATACTCCAATACTCTCAGACCTCATAACCCCCTACAAAAATCTTAATGCCTTGTGTTCTTCAAATAAACTACTAGTTAACATCAACAAGTCTCACAACATGGCTGGGGACTCTCTATTAAATCAAATATTAAGCATGCACGGAAGCAACTGCACGGCTCAATAGGTAGTCCAAAAGAGAAAAAAGAGAGGAGCCAGCAGAACATAACCCAAAAAACTTAAACTTTTATTGGTAAAAAAAACATATTGCAGAAAAAACAGCAAAGAATGGTGCACAGACCGGTTTCGGCTGGTTAACTATACACAGCCTTCCTCAGTGTAAAGCTAGCAGATTCAAAGCTGTCATTAAATACACTGCAAACAAAGATGATTGGATAATACCTACAGCTTGTCATTTAAACCTGGTGGAAATAAACCACCTAATTTAATAATCCATTTTTTCTCTTTAGAGTTCAATAAAGAATGCCAACCTGTTTTATTGACTTTTTTACCATGAATAATGTCAATAATCATGAAAAGAAAAGTGGCTGTGGGGTGTGTTTGCTGATGTTTATATAGAGCATTATGTATCCTGCCTTTTTTGATGTTATTAATGTGCTCTAAGATTCTAAGTCTTAATGGTCTAGAAGTTTGACCTATATAGAATGCCCCACATGTGCATGTGGCTAAATAGACTACCCAATCAGAGCTACAATTTGTGAAAAAATTGATGTTGTATACAATAGCAGAGTTTCTACTAGTAAATTCCTTCGTTTTGGAGATTTTATTACAATTGGTGCAGTGTCCACAAGGATAGCATCCAACAGGAATACTGCCGGTGAGAGTAGTTTGTATTGGTTCAGGAAGACCTGTATCACGTGTATGCTTATAATGATTAAAGTGACTGCCCAGATTCCTGCCTTTCTTAAAAGAAAAAAAGGCATCGATCAGGAACAATGTTAGACAAATCGTTGTCATACAGTAGTAGATTCCAATGTCTGTTAACACTCTGAATTAAGCTGTCCGAGTTCCTACCATAAGTGGTTGTAAACCTGATAGGTTGGGGGGTAGGTTGCTGATCAGTTTTGTATGCTAATAAATCATCCCTGTTCATGTGATTGACTTTATTGATAGCATCAAAAACATGCCCCATTTTATATCCCCTGGTCCTGAAGCATCTGGTTAAATCCCTACTTTGTGCTTGGAAAGAAGTCTCATCAGAACAGATACGTTTCATCCTGATGAATTGGGATTTTGGGATGTTTTTAGAAATATGTGGGGGATGAAAGCTGGAGGCATGTAGTATAGTGTTGTATTCGGGATGTTTCCTATAAACAAGAGTCCCTAGTGTATGGTCGGGTAATCTGTTAATGGATACATCAAGGAAAGTTATATGGTTATGATCATAATGCAAAGTAAATTCAAGGCCCCATTTGTTGTTATTAAGGTATGATAAAAAATCAAACAACCCTGCAAGCTCACCCTTCCATACAGCCCAGCAATCATCAAGGTAGCGTCTCCAAATGTCGAGTTGTTCCAGATAAATGTTATCATTCTTTGCTGTTTTTTCTGCAATATGGTTTTTTACCAATAAAAGTTTAAGTTTTTTGGGTTATGTTCTGCTGGCTCCTCTCTTTTTTGCTCTTGGGGACTCTCTATTCCCAAATACAACTGGGAAAAACTGGAACCTTCTACCTATTGAACTTACTTCCCTTCCTTCCTTATCACTCTTCAGACAAAAACTTAAAACCTTCCTCAAAACACACTGGCTGTGTCCTTGTACCAACCCTGACTAACCTATCATTAATGCTACTAATATATTTTCTAGCTGTTCTCTCTCCACTAATTTAATCTAGTAAGAACCTGGATACTATTTTTTTTAGCCACTAGCATATTCATATTATCTTGCGCTAAACTTTGTATATAGTTTTTTATGTTATTTACTGTTAAAGGTATATAATATCTTCTATATCTACTTATTGTTTTTATTCTTATGTAACAATGCCTTATTGGCTGTTTGTATCCGTCTTGGAGCTTTTCTCCCCGGGCCTCCACTGAAAATGGACACATATCCAGCTGGACTAGCCCGGTCAACAAATGTAAAATAAAATAAAAATAAAATAAATGTGTACATATAATTACTATAAGTACACATCATTAATATGGTAGTGTTGCATGCCACAACTGAATGCTTACAGAAGAGCTGTTTTAAATTTAAGATGAAATAATATGCGTAATAGTGTTACTTACTGAGGAAGGGATGATCTTAGTCAAATTGCAGATGCTGCTATAGAGGTGAAATGATGAGTTTTATTTTTATGACAACAGTATTGCTGGAAGGAAAAATAAGGGAAATTGAATATGTTTGTAATAATAAAAAATAATTTCCTAAATTATGGCTCAAATTATTACTAAGAGAAAGACAGTATATGGTGGACAGTTTTGATTCTCTGGACTTCATTAGTTAACAAGGAGAAATTTATGTGAATAATGCTCTGAGAGGAAATGGCAGATCTGAAATGCAAGAGAACGATTTGAACAAGTTGCGCTTATATCCCAAAATCAAGTTAAAATTGAAAGAGTACACAGAGTGAGTCATAATCTATGCTGATGTTTTTTTCTAATTGCTATTCAAGGTGACTGAATAAAACCTAGCTCACACGTTAAGTTTATAATGGGAAGACAGTAGACTAGGTGGATAATGACATCTCATTGAGTTAGGCAAAATACATACTTTGTAAGCTATCTCTATGATTGTGGCATGCAGTAGAGTTTGTTTATTTGTTCAGGACTTTGTTTCATACTTTGCTTCACATTAAGTGCAAGTAATGTAGTTTACACCTTTTGCAGGTCTTTTTAGTCTGTGCTATGATCTACATATCTTAATAACTTGCAGTGTTTAGACAGAACAACTATCCTTGTATGAAGTTGACTTGAGAAGTGGTAAGCGCATAACTCACAGCTATATTTTAGTTTTACCTCCTAGAAGAATTTGAATACATATTCAGGTTCTGATCACATTCAGAATTGGTATTACTCTTAGCAATTAGAGATGAAAAGTGATTCCATTTTCTTTTCACTAGAGGAAGGACACTTCTCCCTTGTATTTATCCTAGATTAAATGGAGTGGTGTTGAGTAATATACACTGATAGGAACTGTCTTTAAGACTGGACTCTATGACTGAAATTAGGTTTGGTTTGTGGAAATGTATCCAGGCTGCAGACTGTGACCATTTCTTACTTAGGCTGGCTTTGTTCTTTTTTTGCTGTTTTGTCTAGCACTGTAGGGGATGCTGGGCCAGGATGCAGATGCATGTCGCCAAACTGAAGTCAGATAAAGGATAAGATAATGGTGAATTATGGGGGTTATACTGAAAAGAGATGGCATTTGTCAAGCAGTTTAATGGTAATAATGTATAATTTTCTGAGATGTGGCAGGAAAACACATTAGTAGCATAGTCTGTTTTCATATACTGTTGTTCTGTTTTACTATATTTAAGGTGGCTTATAGTTGTAAACAAGTTTAATCAGCAACATATAAGTGCAATGAACCATTTAAACAGACTAGTGTTGCATGTAGAAGGTGCTGAACTTTAGGAATAAGTTTAACTTTACAACAAATTTCACTTACTGTAATCGATTTTAGGAATAATAAATGCCAGTGTTGTATTCAGTAATTCCTAAATTAGTAATAATGAAAAGTAGTGCTTGTATTTATACTATTAGTTTTGTGTCTGTCTTGGGCACCTTTAACTTTTAGCAACTGTAAGGAGTTATGATATTTAGTAATAATGAATAGTACCACATCTTATTTAGTAATAATGAATAGTACCATGTATTATTTAGTAAAAATGAACAATAATGTGTGCATCTGGTATTTCTGCATTATGTCTGTTATAAAATATCTGATCAGTTGTAAGGGGTAAGGAAGATAAAGGGAGCAAAAATGCTTTGCTGATTTTATTGTATAGTCTGTGGTAGATTGGCATTGCCTATTTGTGAAGGTGGGTAAATGTTACAGGTTAAAAGCTGCTATTAGAAAAGAAGTGGTATGTGGTGGGTGGAAATGGGGATAGGTAAGAGACTGAAGCAGATCCAAGTGCAGCAAGTTACAGTGGGATTGGCTGTACACCCTGTTAATGTCTCAAAAATAATAAATCACAGGAGCTCCTGAGATGGTTCTTTCTGAAGGTGGGGGCTAAGTCAGAGGATATAGGGATACCTTATCAGATGGAGGTCTGACTGTTCTGATGTGCTAATTCATGGTACAACAGTAATAAGATAAGTGCAACCATAGTTCTGGGGGTAGGGCTATATAAGAGATCATTTAAAATGAAAGACTGCGATTAACAGTTGTAAGCAGGATATCAAACATCACCTGAGAGTGTCTATTTTGCAACAATCTACTGAGCTGCCAAGGAGTGTTGTTCTCAAGAAAGCAGTTAAAATTGTCAAGTGAATGGTGGTATTTGCACATAGCCCTGGATAGGAGAATGATTTGATTGTATTGAACAATGGACCTGCTTCTAAAGCAGCTAAGTATCCCACAAAATTAATGACATATTTAAATGGAAACTGAGGTGCAGGTATACCCAAATGTGGAATTTGTTGTGATAGCTCATTACTGGTTGGAGAGTCCACAGACAGCTTAGTCAGATATCAGGTACCAAATTCTTATGGCATACAATCTAGGATCAAGGTTCAAAAAGTAAGGAAAGGTTGAAAATATTTCCAGAGGTTTGAACGAAGAGACAAGTGCAGGCCAAAACGTACAAATAGATTTATCATTAGACCTTAAGCTAAAATGTGCATGTAGGTACAATTAGGTTCATAGATGTTTCCTAGGCTAACAACCACAAGGGCCTTTTTAAGCCTAGCCATTGTATCCCAAATATCAGACAAGTACTGATACCCTTGATAAGTGTAAGCATGGGCCTGGGAGATGAACCATTTACAGGTTACCTGTGTCCATTAGATACATAGGTGCCAAAACAGGGATGAATTTCTGATTTCCCATCCAGTTGTCCAAGTTGCACTTGAATTGGATTAGAGAGGAACTCTGCTTCACATGGATGGGGAACCTGTTCCATAGATGGTGTAGTCTTTGGAATAAATACCTCTCTCCATCAGGTCCTATTTATATCATAGGCAAAGTTTAAGTCTTTAGAATGGGTGATTCTGGTGCTGTTTGTTTTGTAGATATGCAGGAGGTCCATCCGAGTGTGGTCTGACAATGCCCTGTATGCCAGGTCTCCCCTCAAAAGTCTGTAGGAGACAGGATACAAGGATAGGGACTTGAAGTGGTCTGCATAGAACATTTTACTTATGCCCTGTATTCTTTTAGTGAGGAACCTCTGTGGACATTCCAGTTGTTGGATATGCCTGGTTAGGTACAACCAAAGGGGGACTGTACTCAGGAATAGGTCTGATGAATGCTGAATACAGTGGAACAATGACTTCCTTGGACTTAGATGCCGTACCTTTGCTTATAAGTTGCGCAACATAGAATGATTTCTCACCACTGTAGATACGTGATGGTCAAAGGCTAGATTACTATCTATGTGCGCCCCTAAGTCCCTGACTACTGGGTCAGTTCTAAGGGGTGTGTTGTCATTATGATAGTTACCAAGGAAGGATGATTTCCCAAAGGATACTATTATGCATTTCTCAGCATTTAGTTTTAGTCCATGGCTCTGACACCAGTTTGTCTGTTTCAGCCCCTCCTGAAGAACCTTTGTGTCAGTGTAAGATTCAATGACAGCTCCTAATTTGAAATCATCTATAAATTTAGTCAGCCAGAGACCAGTGACATTGGCCTTGACTTCTGAGAAGTAAATGCCAAAAAGGAGTGGTCTAAGGACTGATCCTTGAGGGACTCCACTTGTGACTCACCTCTTTGTAAAGGTGGACTCCCCAATTTGAATTTCCTAGGTCCTGTCGGTGAGCAAGTTGACTATCCACCAGATGAACTTTACCACTATCAACCTCCAAATTATCAGGAACAAAATTCCTGAATTCCATGCTTGGATATCCCTAACCAAACCAGATTTACTTGCCACTACCGAAACCTGGCTAAAACCATATATTAAAGACTCTGAATTCCTTCCACCTGGGTATTCCTGCCTAAGAGCAGACAGACCCCGCAAAAAAGGAGGAGGTGTTGCCCTACTCTTCCCACATAGTCTTTCAATTATTCCCTACTCATCTCCTATTCCACAATTCGCTAACGCTGAAATATTAATTGCCTTTCTAAAACTTAACAATTGCAAAAACATATGTATAACAATCATATACCTACCCCCCTTCCTGAGTAAATCCTAGCCTGGATCTCTACAAATATTAACAATGAAGCAATTATACTAGGCGATGTAAATATAAACTGGCTCGATCAATCAAATCTCTCCTCACCCCCAAGTATCAACCTCTACAACTTCACCCAAATAATCACAGATATAACTTGACCAGCTAACAACAATAATGGCGGTTCAATCATAGACTGGATCCTAGTCTCTGACCCTAACAAATTCTCCGAAACAGGCACCCTTCCCTGCAATATCAGCGACCACCAGCCTGCCCAAGCCACACGCAAAACCTCCATCCTACCCAACCAACATCAGTACATACTAATCAGAACCCTAACTCATTGTAACCTAACTACTCTCAACGACCACCTAAGGTCTATCAACTGGAATGTACTGAAGACCCTTCCACTGGACGAGGTAGCTGAATTTTTCAGCTCAACTTTCCTAAAAGTTCTAAACTGCCATGCTCCTCTCCACCACAAAACAGTAAAACCTAAACACACCATCTGGCTTTTTAAAAGCACCAGACAGGTCATGGTCATTAGAGACAAAACTTGGAAAAAATGGCACAGAACTAAAAACCCTTCCAACCTCCAATATTACAGGTAGCTTTGTAACCAAGGCAAAAAAAATCATTATATTGAACTGCAGCATAACTTCAAGCAAAATCTGAGACGATTCTGGAGCTTTAGTTACACCCTATTAAACCCTGGCACAAAAAGAAACCCCTATCCACATCCTGATAAAACACCATTAGAAATCGCCACTGTCTTCAACTTGTACTTCGTAGAAACCATAGCAAAACTCACTGCCTCCTTCCCACCCCCCACCTCCTCATACTAACCACTCCTCTGATCACAACCCTCCTGCTAACCCTCACTCTACTACATTTTCTCTCTCCCCTATCCCTACTTCTTCCATAACCAAACTTCTCCTTAAACTAAAATCAGGTAGTTGTGACCCTGACAACCTACCCCCAGAATACCTTAAAATGTCAGCTAGGACTATCTCCTACCCCATTAGCATACTCTTAAACATATCAATACAGGAGTCCTACATATGTACCATCTGGAAGAAAGCATATATTCTTCCCCTACATAAACCCCTATACACATCCCGATAAAACACCATTAGAAATCGCCACTGTCTTCAACTTGTACTTTGTAGAAACCATAGCAAAATTCACCGCCTCTTTCTCACCCCCACCTCCTCATACTAACCACTACTCTGATCACAACCCTCCTGCCAACCCTCCCTCTACTACATTTCCTCTCTCCAATATCCCTACTTCTTCCATAACCAAACTTCTCCTTAAACTAAAATCAGGTAGTTGTGACCCTGACAACCTACCCCCAGAATACCTTAAAATGTCAGCTAGGACCATCTCTTACCCCATTAGCATACTCTTAAACATATCAATACAGGAGTCCTACATATGTACCATCTGGAAGAAAGCATATATTCTTCCCCTACATAACGGTGGCAATTGCATAGATACCTCCAATTTCTATCCTATTGCTATACTGTCCCCCATCTCACAAATCCTGGAAAAATGCATTCACACCCAGCTCCAACAATATATACTGAATAACAATCTTCTATTTCCCTGTTGACATGGCTTCTAACCTGCCCACAGTACCACCACTGCTCTCTTATCATTCATGAATACAGTTAACCAAGCTCATAATGAAGGAAAACTTGTTTCCTCCCTCTTCCTTGACCTAAGGCTTTTGATACCATCTCCCACTCCCTTCTTCTCTCTACGCTTTCTACTTTGGGTATGTCCCCACCAACCCTACTCTAATTTTCCAACTACCTGTCCAAAAGAGAACAATCCACTAGATGGCTAAACTCCTCACCATTCCTACATACTCCCACAGGGGTCCCTCAAGAGTCCATATTAGGACCTCTACTCTTTAGTATTTTTATTAATGACTTCCAGTCTTGTGTTACCAATAACTCTGTTATTCAATATGCAGACAACACAACAATAATTTGTACCGCCAATACCACACCCAAACTACTCACACACACACAGCAAGCATTCTCTTCCATTGAAAATGGGATGACTAGCAATCACCTTGCACTCAATCCCAACAAACCAAACTTCTTCTTTTCACTCCTAAGAAAACCACCATAATAAACCAACCAGACTTTAAAATCTACTCACTAAACAAACCCATGATAGAAGTAGTCCTATATACAAAATTGCTAGGTGTTAACATAGATGAAAGCTTAACCTTTGACCAACACATTCACAACAACATCAGAAAAACCCACCAAAAACTTGGAACCCTCTACAGACACAAACACTTCCTCAACCCTTCTACCAAACAAACCCTCACCTCTACCTTCCTATTACCATCCCTACTATATGGTGACCCTCTTCTCACCAACATACAAACCTCCCTAAAAGCCAAAATGGAAACCCTCACTAAATTTGCGACTAACACCACTTGTTCCTCACTTCACACAGACTCAAATGGCTCGAACTACCACAATACCTTATCTACCAACAACTCACTATATCTCACAAAATGATCAATAAACCTCTCGACTTTCCATCCCTTTCCTCCACTCTAACTCAATACCACCCAAACAGACCCCTTAGATCAGAAAATGAAACCTTACTGCTCATCCAAAAACCCACTCTCCCTTCTGGCCAAACACTCTACATTGCCAAACTCTGGAACTCACTCCCATCACCACTCAGATCCACTAAGGATGCTAACTCCTTCAAAAAGGCCCTTCACCTCTACTTATCTACCCATTGGCAATGCCCTTGCTCCATACCCCATATAACCTGACCCATCCCACACTATCATCTCTCCACACATCCCTATTGATTTTAAATGTGTAACACTTAACTCCATCTATTTATTTCTTCTTTCTTTTCTCCTTTATCCACTACCCATGACTTTGTTTGACATCTCTATTTACTGCACACAGCCAATTTCATTGTATATAGTTATTTCTCACTTCTCAACTGATGTTTATGTAATGTTATGATTCACTTCTGACTGTTAAACTTTTTCATCTCATTTGTAACTATTTTTAGCTTTGTTCTAGCTACCTGTAGCTTTGTTAATTCAGTTTGTAATTAACTGAATGTTGTACTGACATGTCTATTGGAACTTTTCTCCCCAGGCTTCCACTGAAAACGGGCTTATTCTGGCTCAGTGGACACTTCTGGTAAAGAAATGTAACTAAATAAATGACATACAGGTTTGTACCTAACCTCTTGAGTTTGTCAACAATGCCCAAGTAGGATATTGTTCCAAATGCCTTGGCCAGGTCAAGGTAGGCAGTGTGAACCATTTTACCTTCACCCATTGCTTTGGTGACCTTCTCAAAGAAGTCCACCAAGTTGAGTAGGCATGATCTGCCCTTGACAAAACCAAACTGGGTTGGGTCCAGTGTCGGGAGGTGTACTATATCTCTGTTGATCATCTCCATGATAATTCTTTCCATGGCTCTACATATAAGACTATTGAGACTTATGGGTCACTAAATTCCGGGGTCTGCAGATGGCCCATCTTTATGCAGACGGATGACTGTTGCTTTTCTCCATTCATGAGGCATGAAGCCTGTTTGAAGGCTACAGTTAAATAATAATTCCAGAGGCCCTTGATGGGCCATGTTTCCTGCTATTTAGAAGGCATCCTAGGCTATTGTCTAGGCCCATTGATGCAGTGTTCTTGGTCTTAGAGAGAGCATTAAGGACCTGTTCCCTAGTGATGGTAGGGGGTGTTATATTGGATATTACCTTGGGGAAGGTTGAGGGGGAGAGAGGGGTAAAGTTGGAGCTGAATTTATCAGCCAGGAGGTTTGCTATATCTTCTGGCTCAGTATAGGTGGCTCTGTTTACAATGAGCTCTGCACACAATTGCATATTCCCTTTGAGGTTGCAGACATAGCTAAAGAATGCGTTGTGGTTGTCCTTGGCCTGGGAGGCCAAACTTACCTCAAATTTGGCTTTGGTAGACTTTATTTGTTCTCCGAGTTGTTTGTTTAGTTTGATGAAAGTGCTTTTATCCTGCTGGGTGCTGCACCTCCTAATTTGTGCCATGATTTTCTTCCTCCTGTTATACAGCCTATTGATTTTGTGATTCTACCAGGGTGGCTTGTTTTTTGAGTTAGTTCTGTACTTCTTTCTGGTGGGTACAGCTGCCTCTATGCAGCAATTAATATGCTTGTACAGGGTTTATGTGAACAGTTCTGCATAGGCAGCAGTGTTCTCAGGGTTTATGGAGGGGTTGACATTTTGCCATGTTCTCACTTAATAGCAGGAGGTGAGCCTTATAATAGTTCCTGAATATTCCAAGTTTAGCTGGGGGTTCAGGTTTTATTTTTACTTCAAAGAAGACCATTTTGTGGTCTGACCTTGCCAGGGAAGGTATTACAGTAGGGGGTGTGCAACAGTCTCCTATATTAGTGAGGACCAGATCCAGTAAGGCTGCAACCCTGGTTGGTGTATTGACTATCTGGTCCAGAAAGTTTGTGTTTACAAAATCCAGGAATCTCTGTACATGTATGTTTGGTGTTGTACAGATTCACAGTTAATAGTAGGGTAATTAAAATCACCCATGAAAATGGTATTGGGTTGGATGGTTAGTGTTTCTTCTTCTTCTTACGGCTTTTCCTGGTTAGGGGTCACCACAGTGGATCACCTGTCTGCTCGTGATTGGCAGTGGAGTTTTATGGTGTCAAGTTGCCATCCCAGTGCCCAACCTTCCAAAGAAGACACACACATGCACGCACTCATGCCTAGGGCCAATTTAGAGTGTCCAATCCACACATGTCTTTGGGATGTGGGAGGAAACCAGAGCACCCGGAGGAAACTCACATGACCACATGGAGGACATGCAGACTCTGCACAGCAGACACCCCAGCCGAGGATCGAACTGGAGAACCTCTTGCTATGAGGTGGCGACACTAACCGCTGTACCACCATGGCCGCCCTTGGATGGTTAGTGTTTCTAATAAGTTTAAATACATGTATGGGTTTCCTGGGTCACAGAGGGGGACCTATAGCTTGCAAGGAAGTGGCACTGGATTTTACCTATGGTAATTTCACATTGGAGCATCTCAAGTGCATTGTCATGTTTGACCAGCCTTGAAGTATATTTATTTTTGATGCAAATAGAGACACCTCCACCTTTACTCCCTGCCTGTGAAGTAGTTGGCCTAAATGTGTGGAAGGCATTATAACCTTGCACTGTTGGTGTGCTCTCCATGGCTTTAAACAAGGTCTCAGT
Source organism: Protopterus annectens (assembly GCF_019279795.1). Taxonomy (NCBI): domain Eukaryota; kingdom Metazoa; phylum Chordata; order Ceratodontiformes; family Protopteridae; genus Protopterus; species Protopterus annectens. Next base: position 1,544,403,660 of record NC_056737.1, read on the forward strand.
GACCACACAGATGTTGGCATGCTCTAGGGTAAAGAGAGCCTCTAGGGAGTGGAATTTTTTGTTTAGACTCCAAGCAGTGAGCAGTAATACCTTTATATTTTCTTGGTTTTGTTTTGCTATGTCGGAAGTACTTTCAGTTTGGCTTTGCCTAAAAAAGGCACTATGGGGAAGACAATGTTTTAGCGAATATTTGAAGGCGTAGAGGGGACAGGTGCAGATCATCTCTGGCAAAGCAGCGTGGTCTGTTGACCATCTCCTTCCATGCTGACAAATATTGCACCCCTTTAGAATGAAATCAGAAACTAAGCCAATTATCAAAGTCAATTGTACATTAATTAAAGTCAATTGTACATTAATAACCTGCTGGAGATCTCCAGTCAGGGTGCTGATGTACAGTTTGCCCATTCTCTAACAGTATTTACGAAGTTCAGGGATTCTGCATACAGCTATCAGTGACCAAATCATAGCAGTGGTCAAAACACACATCTGATAAAATCACAGTCAAAGTAGTCTCTGATAAGTAATTTAACCATTGCATTTAAAGACATAAAGCATTGTTAGACTATAATATTCTGCTAATCCATATGCATCCTCAGTCATTGTGATGTAGATTAAGCATGAACCACTCAGTGCAAGAAGTAAACGTAACACCATGGAGAAGCCATGATATAAACGGGTTAAAAAACAAGGATGGCTTAATAAACAAGAAATATTAGTTATTACAACTACTCTGGCATAAAATGAGCTGTGCTAACTATGGAAATGAATGGGAAAGATGTACTGCAGGACAAATCACTGCAGTGAGTTCACTAACATGGAGGTTCTATCCCCGAGCTACAAATTTAAAGCAAATAGATTAGTGTCAAAAACAGGATAATATATGATGCTCAGGTGAAAGTCTCCCAGAAGTTTGTGAGTTTAATGAGTAAATTAGACTGCAATATTAAACAAAATAGAAATCTTACTAGTCTGTAGGTTACATTTGACTAATTGGCTCCAACACAATAATATTAGCAGTAGCTAACACACACACAGTTAAAATCAAGGAGTGCAAATAGAGGGAGTAAAGCAAACTGTAGTATTAAAAAACCTTGCTAGCATGTTGGTTGCATTTTAGAAAACGGTTTCAGCACATTAATAACTGATTTAGCAAACACACACACATTTAAGAGTAAGCACTACAAGTATATGATCCTACTAGCATGTAGGTTGTCTATTAGTAACACAGTCAAAACAACTGTATTGCATGGACAGCTAACAAAATAGGTAGTGATATAAACACTTATAGTGCCAACAGTTTAGGAGGAGAACAACCAATAAAAGCAAATGCTCTGTACACAAAACAGCTGCATCTGCTCAGACAATTGCCATACTCCCCAGACATTAAAATTAAAATCAGTATAAAAGCATACAAATGCATTTTATCTATGTATGTATAATATATATGGGTCTACCTGAAAAGACCGAAAGCCCATTTACCCGAAGATGGCAAGACTAAGACGACATTGTCAAATCTTCATGTAAACGAATCCTCATATAACCGAGAAGTTACCCAGGGAAAGTAAGCGGTCAGCCAACTTTGGAAGTTTGCCCTTTTCCCCACTATAGTGGGGTCTTTGAGCTGGTATAATTAGTTAGGGGGGTACGGGGAGCAAACCGCTCCACTTGTGTGAGTTTAAAGTGCTTCCGTTTGCTTTCTTACAATTGTTGGCCGTACGCTCACTTTCCCTGGGAAAACTGTTGGTTATGTGAGGATTAGTTTAAATGGAGATTTGGTGATGTCGTCTCGGTCTTGTCTTCGGGTAACAGGGGTTTCGGTGTTTTCAAGTAGACCCATATATATATATATATATATATATATATATATATATATATATACACGCACACAAAGACACACACACACATATATATATATATATATATATATATATATATATATATATATATATATATATATATATATATATATATGTGTATGGATGGGTCTACTTCTACCCATCGAAATTATGCTTTACTGAATGTTAGATAACTAAGCCCACTTTAGTGAAAGTGCATTTACATGAAAACACACTTTTGTGACTAACACTACACCAAACCACAACAGAAAACACACAAAACAAAAAACAAACAAATGTATTTATGCAGGCCCCCCCATGTGGGGTGTTGTGCACCCACACCCCCGCTACTTATATATACTAACTTCGAGATTGCACTACAGTGGGAAAAAAGGAATATTCCCTTATCCTCACTGTACCGCGATCTATAACAACTCTTCGGTGTAGTGTTATTTGCAAAAGCACATTTTTGTGTAAATGCACTTTCGCTAAAGTGGACTCAGTTAACTAACAGGTTCATAGGTTGGTACTAGGCTATCGGCCCTAGGGCCTATACAAGCCTAGCCATAACAAATCCCTGGCTATTTCTTCCCACAGTATTTACTTCTTAGGTCACCTGTACTATGACAGCAGGTATGATTGCTAGGTAACAGTTTATTGTTATTCTTATATGCATGTTCATTTTTAGTTGTATTTTTTTTTTCGTTATTTTATATGCTTATTATGGTTGGAATATGAATTTAATTACCATCCATAGAAGGGTGGTCATTTTTTAGTAGCCAAACTACTATGAAGATATGCTAGTCAAAAGTTTAAGGAGTTATTAACAAGACTGCCTAGATAATTTTTGACAGTGTCTGGCTGTAGGAGTGCGTCACCTCTATGGTATTATAAAATGCTTTATGTACCAAAATGAACTATGACTAGCTGCAGAGAAGTGACTTTTTGGTAGAAGGGGTTGGCATAATGGTTGACATTGTAACCTCACAGATACAAGATACATGGTGTGATTCTTTTCTCTGATTATTGGCTAAAACTATAGTCTACATACTGATAGCTTAGTTTTACTTATGAAATATACATATCCAATATATATTCGTAGATAACCATAAGATAGGAGTGTTGGCCTGAAAGTCTGAGAAATGGATGCTGAATAGGATAGTGCCCAGTAATGAGCTCTGCAGTACACCACTGATAACTTTTATGGTTTCAAACATGATACCTGCTACTCTAAACACATACATATATATATACATTTTGCAGCAAGGTGAACACAGAATCAAACACAATCACCCTGGAAGTGTTGCAAGCCCAAAGATCTGGTTCAGAGGCACTGTGGATAGTTGAAGAGAGAAGGACACATCTGTTCTGATGTGCTAACCAATTACACTTGCCAACAGTCCATTAAAGAGATCTCACATTCCTGACTGTTAACATACTGGACAGCAACTGCTTAGAACTCTCAGTCACAGTTGCATGTAAATGGGACTAAAATCTTAAAAGCTAAACAAGTAAAGCAGAGTTCTGTCCTACTCGTTTTGTTTAATTTATTTATTTTTAATATTTAAGCTACTTAACTGTGGCATTAAATACTGCAAACCCAGTATTGTAATTAAGCCACATTGTAAGAATCGCACTTGCATAGTCTGTCTTTCAAATATTCTAGGCTTGAAAAAGATGAGGCAACATAAACAGCTCTTGTTGCAGACATGAAGAGGATGAGACTATGATTGGTACTCCAGATATAAATGAGTTAACTGTAGGCACAATAGCAATAAGACATGTGATGCCTTGCTTTGGGAAGAGGGGCCTATAGGAGTCCAAGCAGAATAAAAACTGCAGTTAACATTTGTGAGCAGGATATCAAACATCACTAGAAAGTGCTTCTTTTACAAGAGAATTAAGCTACATATTTGCCAGTAAGAGTTGTTCAAGAGGGCAGTGAAAAAACAACAGAATGGGGTGTCAGATTGTAATTAACCCTGGAGAAGAGCATGGCAGTTTTTGACTGTGTGGAACACTGTGAGTGTCCCACATATCTGGATTATGTAAATTGTAAATGGAAAAAGGGGATATGTTGTGATAACCTGCTACTGCTTGGAGAACCCACAAGCAGCTTGGGCAGCCATCATGTATCAAACACCTAAGACATGATAACTAGGCTCAAGGTTGTAAGACTAAGAAAAGGCTCAGAGACATCTAGCGATACGAGGGGAGAAACGACAAGAGCAGGGACAGCTGTACAAGATTTATGATTTGACCTTAAGATGTAGAAATAGGTAAGAGCAGGGACAGATGTACAAGATTTATGATTTGACCTCAAGATGTAGAAACAGGAAAATTTATCACTAGACTCTATGAATAAAATGAAATAAGACAGGGAAATGATTACAGGAAGGAATAGTTTCAGGTAATTAATATGCCAACAAAGCTTACTTCGTATCCAAGGTGTCACCAGACAAGTACATAATCAGCTTGTACAGCAAATAACAGCTGGTCTCCTGTAGCATATATATTTTTAATCAGTATCAGTCAGCTGTATGATAGAGTCCACCATTTTTAATTCCTTAAATGTTGCTGCAGTCATTGTAGCTGCAATGTTTTCAAATAAGCAGAAATGAACTCATGTAGCAAGTAGGTTCTGATCGTCGTATCATCAGCCAGGATATTTTTAATGAAGCACATTTATGAATTCCGTAAAAGATTCTGCAATCTTCTCTGTTGCTAAAGTGTAACTGAAGAAAGGAGCACTGAGTTCATGCAGCAAATGAATACTAGCCTCTTGAGGCAAAGGTTACTTTAAAATTAGTATCGGCCAGAATCCTTCTAATGGGAGAAATTACTCAGAAATTCCCTTAGTGCTGCTGTAGTCCTAAAAATAACATTTCCTGAGTAAGCTACACACACAGATCAAAGACAGTAGATTCTGAAATGTTGCAGTTAAAAACATTGAGTTTGGAGGTGTGGATACCTGATCAGTTGAATGCCTACCTGTTCTAATGTATTAACTCTAGGGACAACAAAAATAGGAAAAGTGGTTATGCATACAGGAATATGGTTTTAAATTCTGAAGTTTGTGCTGAAGGTTTAAAAGGATTTGAATATGTTTTCTATGTTAATGTGATGCATAATGGTAAATAAAGATGTTTTAAAAAAGAACAACAGATGTTAAACACACGTGCTGCTTTTAGGGAGAAACAATGCATTATCAAATGAATCTGTATTACATCATCCCTTACACACAGTACATACAACAATTATATACAACAAGCAGCATATGTAGTAGCATTTCATACACAGATATTGTTTCGACAGATGCAATACATCAAATGCAGGCCACCAAGTAATGGACACACTGAGTGAAAATGCACTGTACCAGATGACTGCAGCATTATTTTTATCACCTGTAACAGTAAAGGAGGCAAAGCCAAGCCCATGATGCGCAACTGTAGTTAACAGCCTATTGTACTCAGGATCCTTACTGTCCCATTCCTTATTCTCTACCTCAGCTGATGGTTTTATCCACCCTGACAGTGGATCTAAGCCAGGCACTTTTCTACTTCAGCCCTTATCCAGTGCTTGAACTCCTCCTCTAAGCACAGTACACACTGCATCCCAAATGTCCCTAAAAGTGAGTCCCCCCAGAATCATATATACTAGTGAAAGACTGAAGAAAGGCTCCTCATTTGGATCGACTGGATCTATCCAGATATGGAAGTGGCAATTTGGATGGGGGATGGTGGGAGGGTTGTGAAGGTGGATGCAGTGGGACAATAAGGGTCTAGCATTATGCTAAGTACATAACTTTCATATTTTGTATTGTCCACTCCAGTCACCTCAAATACTGGGACAAAATAAAAAGCTACTTTGCTTTTTGGGTGGCATCATGACAGAATACCCTCAAGGATGGCAGATCAGAAGGAAGTCCTGGATCTGGACATTATATCTAACTTGTAGCTCTTGATGAATGTATGCACTGTTGACCAGGTTGCTGTGGCACAAATGTCATCAAGAGAAAAGATTCTGAAAAAGGCCATAGAAATGGCAGCTGACCTTGTGGAGTGGGCCTTTGGTTTTGAAATAAGAAGCCTATTATTGACAGTGTAAATGTAGGAAATGCAGTAACACGACCATCTGGACATGGTGACTTTAGAAACTTTGGCACCTAGCTTTGCTGTAGAGAAAGAGGGAAAAAGTTGGTTATATTTATGGAGGGGATTTGGTTCTGTGCAGGTAGAAACAAAGTGGCCTGTAAACATCCAAATAGTAGAGCAGCTATTCTACTTTATTAGGATGGTTAGAAAAATAGACTGGTAAGTAATTTGATCAGTTTAGGGACGATTCATTGGAGACCTTTGGTACAAAGGAGGGGTTAGTTCTCAGACAAACTTTGTCTTTGTGAAAGACTAGATTTGAGGGTGTGCAGAAGACAGCATGCAGCTCTGAAATCCTCTTTGCTGAAGTCATACTGACTACATGAAGGGTCTTTTCATTTTTCATAAGTATTTTAAAGAATGGGAAGATGTCAAAAGGGGTTGGGTTAGAACCTGTAGAGCAGGGTAGAGTAGAGTCTTTAATTCGGGGGGGTCTAAGGAGAATAGTTCCTTTTAAAAAGGCTTTACAGACCTTTTACGAGACTACTTAGGAAGAACTGAACCCAAATGGCTGCTGGCTGGACTATTACAGTGGAGTGACTGAATCCAAAATAAAACAATGTAGCCAGAAATTATAGGACTGAAATTATAGGCGACAAGAAGGATCCAGGCCTTGATGTACCACCTAAAAGGAAAACCTCTTCTATTTATTCATGTAAAGTTTTATATTAGTGTGTTCTTGCGAGGCTGAAAGAATTTTAACTACTATTGAAAATGGATGAGTAATTGGCAATCACTAGAACTGGAAAAAAAACATGCAGTTAGACTGAGGGAGGTGAAGTTTGTGTGAGGCTGGCTTGATGGCTGAGATGGGAGATCCAGGTGATGATCTAACATCCAAGAAAACCACATGGAATGACGCCAGTGTAAGGAACCAAATTTGCTTGGGCCAAAAGGGGGGCTATGAGGACAACAGAGGCCTTGCATTAAGATGCCTTCTGCAGACATTTTATCATAAGAGGTAGAGGAGGGAAAGCATAAAAGGAGGCCAGATGATCAAGGATGGATCAAAGCATCCTTGGGCGTCTAACCCTCTAGATGGATGAGGGCAAAGTAGCTTCTGTATTTTGTATTGGATGGTGTAGTAAGAATCTTTGTGTTCAACATCTTTGTATCCTATATAGGAAGGGTTAAAATGTGAAACTGCATTGCGTGCAAAGAAAATAAGCTAAAATAGGTTGTTTTTCTTGTAAGGAATTTGCTGACCAGAAAGGAATGCACAGATGTTACCTTGGTCCAGGCACAGGCCTATCTTGGGACTGACCTCTGACCAAGGAGGAATGCATAGATGTTACCTTGATGTAGGCACCAACTTATCTTGTGTCTGACTTTTGACCATCTTAGGCTCCAGTGAGTGAATTTATAGCCTTGACTGAAATTCCTTGTCTAGTAACCAGCTGCTGTGTATGTGTAGAAGAGGGTATAAAAACCCATGTAAAAAGTGTACAGAAATTAGACTGCTGACATACCATGTACGTTGTAGCATGTCTCCATGCATGTAAAATAAACTCTTTTTTGGCCTACCTTTAGCTACGTGATTCTTCCAGTATATGTTAAGAGTTGACATTTCTGGCGCCCAAGAACGTGGGGCCACCTCTTCATGGTACGAATCGCATAAGAGGGACTGAAAAACCTGTATAGGAAGGGGAGAACGAATCTCGGGCTCCCTTGAACGGAAAGACCTCCGACGAAGAAGTCGTAAGTAGAGGCCAGTCATTCTTAGATTCGATCCATGGGACGGTGACGAAAGAGGGCGGAAGATCCACAGTAAGGTAAGCTTTTTTCATTTATAAAAGTACTTTTTTTTTAAGGGACTAGTCATAAAAGGAATTTCTTTTGTTTAAAATTTTACAAAAGACCGGTAGAGATCTCAGGAAAAGGAAACAGTTTTTCTTTTAAATAAGAAAAATGGGAATAGGAAGCAGTTGTTGTGTTAGTAAGGGCTGCTTAAATAAAAGGACTGAGGATGAGGAATATATGTTTAAATTACATCCGAAAAACTTAAAATATATGAAAAAATGGAAGAAAAATTATGGGTTTAGTGGTACCTTAAATAGATCAGAATGTCAAAATCTAGTGAGAGACCCAAGAGGGACACGGGAGGTAAGGTTAAGAAACAAAAAAGGTAGGATTTCCTCAAGCACAGAAATGGTTAGAAGAAGCTAATAAGAGATATAAGGAACAATTTTCAAATAAGGGAAGTAGTGGCTCGAGTGCAAAAGGTGCATTTTTTGTCCACAAAGAAGATGATGAAACATCTATTGTCTGTTGTAAACTAACAGCCCCACCCTTGTATCCTGACGTCACTGAAGACAGGGTTAGTCCACCCCAGTATCAGGAAGATGACACAGAGAATCAGGATAAAACTGTACCCCCCCCCGTAGTACTGACAAAACAAGTAGGTAAAACCCTGGAACTCCGGAGCCGTAATGTAGATACATCAGAATGGAAACAAAAAGAAGCCAAAGTCAATTCGGCATCCAAAGAGTATCCCCTCATAGAAGTTGCAAATCCGCAAGTGGGTACGTCTGGACAGGGTCCCACCATTTTAGTCTATCGACCCTGGACGCGGGAGGACATTCGAAAAGCTGTAGAAGGAATACCACACCCTAGGTTAGATATGACCAAGTTTTGTGACGATATCGCAGGCATGATAGAAAGTTATAAGCTAAATGCCGTAGAAACGGAACAAGTAGTTCGACAAATTTTGGGTCCTGACTGGCACCTGGTCTGTGGGGACTGGAACCCCATAACCAGGGAAGACGACAGACCACTTGCCTACAATTCAGACTCATGCCAAAAGCAGGTTAAGGATTTACTAACCCGTATTATGGATAAATGGAAACCTAGGGCAGACTGGACCTGTATCAATAGATGTGTACAAACAGATGATGAAAAAGTAGACAACTATTTGCAGAGACTTACCCAGTGCTTTGATAACCATAGTGGAATGAACAAACCACCCGATCAAAAAGATGATTCACCTTATGAACAACAGTTAAAAAATGCCTTTTTAAAAGGATGTAGAACTGCAATCAGTAACTTCATTCAAAAACATATGATAGATCATAGGACGGCACATCTGCAACCCTTACTGGAGTATGCAAGACATGCAGAAAAATATTTAGAAGAAAGGAAAAGGAAACAAGCTCAAACCTTTACGGTGAGTGAAGATGGGACACTTATGCTACTGCAAGGTCCGACTAACAGGGGTAGAGGAAGGGGCAGAGGCAGGGGTAGAGGAAGAGGGAATGTGGGACATTCCGAAGATTATGAAGGCAGACAGAAAAGAGGAGAATGTTTCAAGTGTGGTAAAAAGGGACATTTTGCGAGGGATTGCCGGTCTTCTGAAAGAACTAAAACCACCCCGGATCACGAGTCAGCATGACTATATGATGGTGGTAGAGGTAAATCAGATCCGGACAAAAAGGCTGATGGGCCAGACTCAATAAGGCAGAGTGAAAAGGAAGCTTTTGAGGACGTAAACGAAGAGGGTAAGGGAGAATGTGCAGGATGGGAGAATGAAATGACTGATTTTTCAGAAGAAGGCGAATATCAGGTTGTTAATTTAACAGCGCTGGCTGTCACTATGCAGCTAGAGGCACAACCGATAATCACACTTCAAGTAGAGGGAAAGGATGTAGAATTTTTGTGTGATTCAGGGGCCTTGAGGACCCTGCTAAAAAATTCTGCAGTGCCATCCGATGTAACTTCTGATGACTATGTATTAGTCAAGGCAGCAAATGGCCGCATTTATAAGGAACCACTATCTAAACCCTTATGGTTCACGGACCCTGAAACTAACCAAACTATCAGGTTTCGAGTCATTATCTCCAAAATTTGCCCTGTAAACTTATTAGGGAGAGATTTAATGCATGTGTTTGGCATAGCAGCTGTGCCGACGGCATTAGGGGTTCTAGCCAAACGAGTAGAAATTCAAGATGTTATGTTACAGGTGGGGCAGGGTGATTTACACTACTGGTACAGTAATGATCTTGTTGAAACTGGGCCACAAAATGTAGTAAATGAGCTAACTAATTTGGCCTTAAGCAAATATGGCACACAACCGCCAGTGGTAGCTAAACAACTACACTGTACAATGTATTACAGAAAATATGTAGGACCAGACGACAAATATGAAGAGCAATTCTTTAAACACAAGGTCACAAAAATCCTGTTACAAAATCTCTATTGGGATAAATCAGGAAATTCTGCAGTTACATGCAGTCTTACAAAAGATATGCAGTTACTTTTTCGCAATAATTCTATTGCCCATGTCTCTGTAACAAGGGAAGAACAAAAAGCATGGTATCTGGTGGGGAGCAAAATTACTGAATGGGCTAAAATGACGCCAGAACAATTGGCATGTAAAGGAGTTCAGGTACAAAGACTAAATTGGGTCACCCAGGCTAGACCAACAGTGCACCTCCGCGAAGACAGGCTAACGCCACCCGGGTTAGGGCCATTCTGACTATATCTCCTAACCCCGCAGGAAGAATTAAAGTTACAATCAGTGCCAGACTCCTTATGGTCCCGCGGGCAACATGACATTGGGCTAATAAAAACAGCCAGGTTAAAATAACTCCAAAATCCGATTTTAGACCTCACAAGCGTCAGTATCCGTTAAGTAAAAAGGCAGAAGACGGCATTCTATCAGTGATCACGAGCTGGGGTTTTAATTCCATGCACAGATTCACCGTGTAACACACCCTTGTTCCCAGTAAGGAAACCGGACAGGACCTGGAGAATGGTACAGGATCTGCAGGCTGTAAATGCTGCTGTGGTGCCAAGGGCTCCTATGGTCCCAGATCCATCTGTTTTGTTAAATGATATCCTTCCCACAGATAAGTATTTTTCTGTCATTTATATCAGTAACGCATTTTTTTCTATCCCTCTACAGGAAGATAGTAGGTTTTGGTTCGCCTTTACGTTTATGAGCAAGCGGTACACATACACAAGACTGCCGCAGGGATATTGTGAGAGCCCTACAATCTTTTCGCAAGAAATGTCGACCAACCTGGCAGAGTTTCAACCAGAGCATGGCTGTCATCTACTATTGTACGTGGACGACATCTTACTGGCTGCACCTACGGAGGCTGTCTGTGAGTCCGAAACTATTCGGTTGTTGCATTTTTTGGCGAAAGAGGGACATAAGGTAAATAAAGCTAAATTACAATTTTGTAGAACTGAAGTACGGTATCTAGGCTATACCATTTCAAATGCTGGTAGACAACTAGATAGCTGTAGAAAAGAAGCTATTTTACAGGTACCAATGCTCAGTACAAAAAAAGAAATGATGTCATTTTTAGGAATAACAAATTTTTGTCGTAGTTGGATTCCCAACTATGCAGAGGAAGTAAGTTCACTTTCGGAACTTGTTTTCGCACTTCCTATGGCAGCGCATGATGCGCTGAAATGGACGGATAAGGCAATACAGACATTTACTAGGGTAAAACAATTGATAGCAGGATCTGCAACACTTAGCTTCCCTGACTATACAAAACCCTTTGTTCAGACAGTAGATTGTAAGCAGGGCTTTATGACATCGGTTCTATTGCAAACTTATGGGGATAAGTTGAGACCATTAGCTTTTTATTCCAGTAAACTGGACACAGTGGCACGATCGTTGCCACACTGTGTACAAGCAGTAGTCGCAGCTGCACTGGCCGTGCAGGCGTCTGCAACCCTAGTTTTGTTTCATGACCTTACCTTACAAGTACCGCACTCTGTCGCGGTAATACTTCTACAGGATAAAGTTACCTTTCTCTCCTAGCAGACATTTGTCCTGCATGACAACGTTACTATCACAACCACACATGACCATTGAGCGATGCACCACTCTTAATCCAGCCACGCTGTTACCTACAGCTGACGATGGTGCCCCTCACGTGTGTTTAGATTTGATACACTCTAATGTCTTACCAAGACCAGACCTTAAGGACCAACCTTTGGCAAATTCAGATTGGACCCTGTTTGTAGATGGGTCAGCACGTAAGAATGAGGCAGGTATTACACAAGTAGGTTATGCAGTCACAACTGAGATTAAGGTACTAGAGGCAAAACCTCTCCCCAGGAACCTGTCCGCACAAGCGGCCGAATTGATTGCTTTGTCCAGAGCATGTACCATCTCTAAGGATAAGGCAGTTACTATCTACACAGATAGTCAGTATGCTTTTTCTATGGTCCATGCCTTTGCACAGCAATGGAAAAATAGGGGAATGGTTATGGCCTCAGGAAAGGAAATAACCCACAAGGATATAATCCTTAGCCTCTTACAAGCTGTCCAACTGCCACGGGGATTGGCCATCTGTAAGTGCGCAGCACACACAAATGCCAAGGGTCCAGTATCACTTGGAAATGCACTAGCTGACAAAACTGCAAAAAGTGTAGCCTTAACCTCTACTTTTGCACTCGAGACCACACAAAAGGAACTTCACCCTACAGATAAATTTGATCTACAAACTTTACAGGTAATGCAGGAACTTAGTACAGTTCAGGAAAAACAGCGATGGGTTAAATATGGGGCTATTCAGAAGCAGGGAGTTTTTGTAGGTCCAAATGATAAGTATGTCTTGCCAACAAACCTTTTTAGGTATGCCTCATTAGTGACGCATGGCCCATCTTATCTGGGCCCTGCTGCTATGGTTCAGATAATCCAGCAAATTTTCTGGACCAAGGGCTTTATAGCCTATGCTAAACGATTTTGTTTATCGTGCCTGCTTTGTGCACGATACCATGGTGGTGGGGTGCGGATCACCCCAGCAGCTTTCCCGCTGCCTCCGTATCCATTTCACACAATCTGTATGGATTTTATTGAACTAACTCCTGTTCAACAGAAGCGATTTGTGTTAGTCATTATTGATGCTTTTACAAAATGGGTAGAAGCTTTTCCGGTAGCACACCCAGATAAAGTGTCGGTAGCCAAGGCCCTTACAAATAACATTATTCCTCATTTTGGGCTACCTACACGCATCTATTCTGATAATGGTACACATTTCGTAAACCAAGTTATTCAAAAGCTGGCTGCCGTTTTCCAGATCGGGTTAAAACACCATTGTGCCTACCACCCACAGTCAGCAGGGTTGGTTGAATGCCATAATGGCATTCTCAAAGGCAAGTTACGTAAACTCATGGCCGAGACACATCAGTCTTGTATAAACTGCTTACCTCTGGCACTCCTGTCCAGGCGTACCACTCCCACTTCAAAAGGGGTCACACCATTTGAACTACTATACGGGAGACCTTATTACGTCCCGCAGTGGCAAGGTCTTTTGCCTGCGGAATGTGAGGGGGGGTGAAGAGATAGCAGATTACATGAGGAAAATGCTGACAAAAACTAACACTTCTCTAACGAATGATTATTTTTCAGATCAGAAGAACAACAGGATCCTGGAAGTGAAAGCGGGGGAGTGGGTGTGGATTAAAATTGTCAAGAGGAAAACGTGGGCCTCACCGAAGTGGGAAGGTCCATACCAGGTTTTGATTTCAACACCTACAACAGTTCGAATAAAGGAAAGAAGTTCATGGATCCATCTGACGCATTGCAAAGTAGTGAAACAGTTTGAACTGCGCAAAGATTTGGGTTCCCCTGAGGAACACTGATTAGTAATAATCTTGTTTTATATAAATATCTGACTGTTGTAGCAATGCAAAAAAATACCGGAAGGGAGCAGACTTTCCCACCGAAGCATTCCAAAATAATTTTGTTGTTAATAAGTGTGATTGTTACTTTTCTGGTTTGGCCGTCTTTATTTTCAAACAAGACTAGCCAAGTAAAGAGAGATGAAAATACAGCCTGGCATCCACCTTTTAATACATACCAAGCTATTAAGTATGCATATGCTCTATCTTTTAATGTTTCAAATTGTTGGATATGTACGGCTATTCCTACTGTACATGGTGGTCTAATGTTAGGTACAGTCCCTTTGGGGCCAAATGATACATGGACTAATTTACTATTTGAAACTTCAGAAGTAGCCTTAAAGGACAAAATAGCATTACCCCTCATGGGTCGCCAGAATGGAACTGTATGCTTCCAAAGAGGGGGCAAGATTAAGGTTGGATGGAGTCAGTGTAATGTAAACATAATTCATAACTGTACAACAGATGGACACTGTGCAACGAGTTTCAAGCCCATAAAAGTGCTGATTAATAGTACAGGGCTTATTAATGACACAAGTTTCTTTGAAAAAATGTTATCTGTGTATGATCTGTTGTTTAAAGGGCTACAAGATAAAGGAAATCATTCTGTTCCAGTCAATATTACACAAAGTAAATGATTGTTATTTTATCTGTGGTAGGAAGGCATACAAATGGTTACCAAGGAATTGGTCAGGCAGTTGTTTTTTGGGTTATTTAGCACCAGCTATAAGACATACATTTTCTCTTCCTCAAGGTAAAATACGAAATGTACGTGCTGTTAATAAACCTGTTAATCCTGTAGGTAATGTTGATGCATCCTGGATCTATCACCACGATTTGGCCCATAGTAGCAGCAAGGGGCTGTCAGACATGGACTTGGGCGATGATGTTATTTCTTGGGCTGGTATTCTTCCAGCTTATGGGACAGTAAAATCTATTTGGGAGCTCAGAAAACTGTCAAAACTGTTAGAAACTCTGAGCAATGCAACTTTTTCTGCGCTAGAATTGGTGACGGATGAGTTAACTGCAATGAGGACTGTAGTGTTGCAGAATCGTATGGCGCTCGATTTCACCCTAGCGGCGAAAGGAGGTACTTGCGCTCTTATCCAGGAGGAGTGTTGTTCCTTTATTCCAGACAATGAGCATGATATAGACAGTCACCTGGAGATCTTACAACAAGTTTCTGAACTTACAAAACCAGGACAGAACCCATTGACTGACTTTTTCCAAAATTGGTTTGGAAATTGGGGAACAGTACTTATGAATGTCTTAATTGCTATATTTGTTGGTGCTATTATATTCCTACTGTTGGGTTGTTGCTGCATTCCTTGCATCCGAATGATAATATCAAATGTATTGTCTGCTAATGCAACTACAGCTTATTATTCTGAATATACAGAAAATGAATCATGCGAAAAACTGTATGAATAAAATGTATTACTGGTGATACAAAGTGTTGTTAGGGGGGAAATGTAGTCAGAATCTTTGTGTTCAACATCTTTGTATCCTGTATAGGAAGGGTTAAAATGTGAAACTGCATTGCGTGCAAAGAAAATAAGCTAAAATAGGTTGTTTTTCTCGTAAGGAATTTGCTGACCAGAAAGGAATGCACAGATGTTACCTTGGTCCAGGCATAGGCCTATCTTGGGACTGACCTCTGACCAAGGAGGAATGCATAGATGTTACCTTGATGTAGGCACCAACTTATCTTGTGTCTGACTTTTGACCATCTAAGGCTCCAGTGAGTGAATTTATAGCCTTGACTGAAATTCCTTGTCTAGTAACCAGCTGCTGTGTATGTGTAGAAGAGGGTATAAAAACCCATGTAAAGTGTACAGAAATTAGACTGCTGACATACCATGTACGTTGTAGCATGTCTCCATGCATGTAAAATAAACTCTTTTTTGGCCTACCTTTAGCTGCGTGATTCTTCCTGTATATGTTAAGAGTATTAAAATCTTTTGACAGATGGTGAGGCTAATATTTCACAGCAAGGCTGGCCTAATAGCTGAAAATCATCTGCATTACTGTTGGATTGAGGAACCACTCATGGGGTATCAAGATGCAGTGAATAAGCCCACAAGAAGATTTTTCAGATGTGGATTATGGATTGCAATTAAGAGGTACTTCATAGACATTGTCCACTGCCACACTCCCATGGCAACTCAACTTAGCGGGTATGATTGAGTTCACCCTTGCTTATGTACCACAATACTGAGGTATAGTCTAGATGGATTAAAATAACACCCTGGGAAAGGAAGTCCTGTTGATCCTACAACTCTAGGATGACTGCTGTCATCTCTAGCAAATTGATGTGAGGGTAAGACTCTTGCTGTGACTATGTCCCTTGAACTGTTCTTCCCTCAAAATGCCTCTTCACCCCAGGCAGAGAGTGTCCATGGTGATAGTGTCTGATGGAAAGGACAGAAGGAACAGATGATCTATTTGAAAAAAGGGTGACTGTATCCATTATTGCAGGTGATGGCTGAGTTGTATAAGAGAAGTGAGTGGATGAGTGTACTGAGGCCTTTGCACACCAAGTGTCTATTGGAAAATTCTCATGTGGGACTAGAATAATGAGTGTTGCCATCAAGAAAAGCTACTGGAGATGTCACCTGAGAAAGCCTGAATACAAAGAGCCTGAGGGATAGGGTCTTTCTGCTGATAGTCTTGAGAGCTTTATGACTGTGTCCGGATGGCACCAGATGAAATGCATTGTTTGTGTGGGCTCCAGTTTTTATTTTTCAAGATTTACTGAAATGCCCAAGGACAGACACAAATAAAGCAAGTAATCTCTGGCTAAAATACAGGATTCTCTTCTTGTTGTGTGGCAAATAACCAGTCATCTACACATGGGAACACTCCTTTCAGCCTATGGTGAACTGTGGCTAACACCATGAACTTGGTGAACACCTGAGGTGCTGTGGAGAGACCAAAGGGCAGGGATCAGAACTGATAAGGACCATCTTCGAAAGAGTAACAGAGATACCATCTGAGTGGCTTCACAATCTTGATGTCGAGATAAGCATAAAGAAGGTCCATCAAATACATCCAATTCCATTCCTGAAGTTATGGAAGGACGAACTGCATTATTATCATCCAGAACTTGGTCTTCCTGATGTGGAGTTTTAGGTCACTCAGATCTAAAATGGACCTGACATCCTTTGTTTTCTTTGTAACTAAAAAAAAAAAAAAAGAATTGACATCATACCCTCTCTGGTCTGATGGAACCTCTTTGGAGGATTTGGGAGATCTCCTGAGCTGATGCTGTCTTTTACTGGGGTGTCATATCTTGCAGAAGCAGATAAATTTGTCTGGGAATCATTGTGAAAGGGATGTTGTAGACAGTTGACCCCTGCCTGCCTCCAGAGTGGAGAAGTCAGGTAATCATCAGGAGCATTGAGGAGGTTTTCCAGAGAAAGGGTATCTGAACCATTGATTCTGTTAGACCTCCTCTGCCTTTAGAGAATTATCAGTTAAAGGATCCACCTCTGCATCTGTGAGATGTGATTTCTTAAACCAGAGACTTTTGCTACCTTTTGGTTACTTGAAAAGGAGTTCTGAGGGGTTCCAAAACATACTCCAGTGGCAGACAACATCTTGCTCTCGTTTGATCTTCAGAACCCTTTCTTTAATTTTGGGGAAAACAAGGATGCCCTCTCATAAGAAGCATTTATAAAAGACACTTTAAATTTGTCCACAAAGTCACATATATGCAACTAAGCATGATGGCATATCACAATGATGGTACCTGCTGCTCTAGCTGCTCCATCTGCTGTGTTGTGACACAATCTCATGGACAGATTGGTGATAGCATGGCTGAAACTTGAATTCAAGTTGTTCCCTCATGTTGCCGCAGGGAATCTATAGGCTGCTCTGCCAGATTTCTCTCGAGCCTCATTATATAAGTAATATAGTTCAAGGCATAAGTGCACTTCTCAAAATGCTCTATCATCCTCCACTCTCTTTTGGACAGATGGATTTTGAAGGTTTCTTCAAATAGCTCTTTCCTGATATTAGCTGCAGCAAAACAATCAGAGAGCCCTGCTCCACTATGGTCTCCTTGGGTATCATAAAATCTTACTGGTATTGCAGGGCAGAAGTTCCATTATGCTGGGTTCCTGCCATGCCCTCTCTGCCACCTGGTCAGTCAGTCAGTGGAAGAGACCATCCAGAAAGTAGAGAGAACATACCTAAAAGTCTTGAACAACACCTCTTCATCTGGGGAAGTGGTGGGGTCAATGGAAAACATACCTCTCTTAAGCATTGAATTCCATGATCTCTCTCTGAATCTGGAGTCTTTAAAAGTGGGCTGGAGAGAACCTTCCCCTTCATTCAGGTCCATGTCTGAGATGAGAGATTCCACTTGGAAATCAATGTGTCTCTTCAAATGGAATCTTCCACAGAACCAGAAGCATTTTTAATACCTTGCAAAAGGATAGGTCTTAGGGACTCAGTGCTGCTTTGTCCCTCGGGCTGATGACATGGGCTGAAGTACTCGGACAAGGCTGATAACAAAGGGATGAGCTGAAACAGAGAGGGTTTCCCTTTCCTGCAAAGGACCAGTAATGATACTCTCAAAAAACTTGAATGTTGATTCAAACCTCAGTGACACCAAGGACACCCTGGCCGGGGCAGAATCAGTCCTCAAAGAAAATGAGACCAATAGCTTCAACATGGGGGCCCCACTGATGATAATATCAGCTTTTGTATTGAGATATGTGCTCACACCTCAAACGCTGATGTCCTTGATACTGAGAATGAAGATGAGCAACACAGCACCAAGCACAGTATCGAAGACCCAAACTCAAAGGTTCATCACTGAACCATGCCTGATTCTGAAGTAACTGGAGTCAATTGCATTTGATTCACAGTCAACACCAATGGTTCAGATCCCATGGGTGCTGATGAAAGGGTCTATATTAGTACCTCAAAACTGCATTTCTTCGAACACCAAAATGTCAACACTTAAACAGCGAAATCTGAAAAGCACGAATGGCCACTTCTGTGAATTTTTTCACAGGGATGCTGTTTGCTACCCTTTTACTTAGGATCCATGCCCACAGGTGTGCCCATACAGTGCCAAAGCCTACTGCAGTGCATGGTGCAAGGCAAACCTTTGTATTTTAGCATGACACATGACCAATGGTGTGTCCATGTGATATCACAGCCTAATGGAATACATGTCACTATAAATAAAACTGCATCTATATTTAAATAACAATGCATGTCCAAAGGTGTGCTGATGTGGTGCTGCACCATACTGGAGCACAAACTATTCACTACCTAACAGTACAGAGATCTAAAGCATTCACATAGGTGTGCCCATGTGGTTCGTCAACTTACTTTAGTGCATATTGATAAACAGAAATTTGTATTTAAGTATGAAGCATGTGCAAAGGTGTGCTGATGTGATGCAGCATGCTGAAACAAAAACTACTCGCCACCTAACAATACAGACATTTAAAGTTTGCAAGTAAGTGTGCCTACATAGTGCATACAAAGCAGGTGTGTAGGTGTGCTCATGTGGTGTATGTAAAACATGTGCATGAGTGTGTTTATATACTGCTACAGTCTACTGGAACACAACTTCTTCATCATCTTACAATACAGAGTTCTAAACTACAGGTGTGCTCATATGGTGTTACAGCCTACTAGGGTACACAATGCTAAACATAAAATCATGTTTAATTATAATCCATGCCCACAGGCATGCAAACAGATTCACAACCTACTTCAGCACACAAAAAAGGCAGAGCAGTAGGAATAGGCAAAACACAAGGTGCACCAAAAACCAACACTTTAATATAGTAAGCACTTTCGTTTAGTATGATTACCAAACTTCATCAGACATAAATCAATACCTCATTCACCATTTTGTAATACGTACGCAGAAAATTACATTTTAGCAGCCAATTAAATAACCCATATAATTAGAACAATAAAATATGATACTAACGCCAAAAATCTATTAACTATTTAAGTACCAAAAAATGAATGAAATTGCAATTAGAATGCATATAAATTAAAAATAAAATAGCAAATCTACTAATAAAAATATATGTGTGCATGTATATGTATGTGTGTGTGTGTATATATATATATATATATATATATATATATATATAAAATCTGTCAAAAACTTTTAACTTTAAAACACTAGTTATAGAAATCATCCTGGGGGAAAGGTGGCATTTAAAAAAAATCTGCCACCATACTTCCTTTTGTTCTAAGTACAATTTCCATGGCCCGCCTCGAGGATCCCTGTTTACCTTATATAAGACTGCGAACTTGAATAGGTGATCTGGAAATACTTTCAACTGTCTATATAATGCATTAGTATCTTTTTTTCTGTGAAATATCATAATAGTGTTCATAGGTTCTTTGAGCTAATTCGCGTTGAGTCTTGCCTATATAAAATGCAGGACATTGCATACAAATAGCAATGTACACCACTGCTTGTGAATGACAACTATACTTTCTCACTATATCAATATTCTTACTCCTGACCTTGACAGTAGAACTAGAAAATACATATCTGCATTGATGACACATCCCACATGGGGTCATCCTTCTATTACTTACTGGTGAACCTTGTCTTTCCAAAATCTTTTTTCAAATTAGGGCCTCTTCTAAATACATCAGGTAAGCAGGGATCCTCAGGGTGGGCCATTGGAATTGCACCTAGAACAAAAGTAAGTATGATGGCAGATTTGTTTAATGCCAATTTTCCCCCAGGCCTGAATGAAATGATTTCTATAACTAGTTTTTAAAGTTAAAAGTTTTTGTCAGTTATTTTATATACACACACACACATATATATATATATATATATATATATATATATATATATATATATATATATATATATATACACACACACACACACACACACACACACACACACACACACACACATTTTTATTAGTAGGTTTGATATTTTATTTTTAATTTATATGCATTCTAATTGCAATTTCATTCATTTTTTTTTTTTGGTACTTAAATAGTAAATAGATTTTTGGAGTTAATATCCTATTTTATTGTTCTAATTATATGGGTTGTTTGACTGGCTGCTGAAATGTAATTTCTTGTGCATGTATTATAAAATGGTGAATGAAGTATTGGTTTATGTCTGATGAAGTTTGGTTATTATATTAAACAAAAGTGCTTACTGTATTAAAGTGTTGGTTTTTGATGCACCTTGTATTTTGCCTATTCCTACTGCTCTGCCTTTTTTTGTGATTCCTGGTTTTAAAGTTTGGTGGTTTTGTATCAGTTATGGCTTCAGGCAGTTTGGGAGATGGCAATGGGAATGTGTCCCAATCAGAATTCATGCAGTTACGTGACTGTGTAAAATTTAACTTTGCTTGTTCAGCAGTTATCTCAACAAAAAGCTTCGGATGAAGCAGCTGGTAGTTCATCTACCACCTTTATTAATACTCCTGAAATTTTAAGAGGAGTGGATGTTTCTAATTCTAGTAGGACTATTCCACCCGGGCAATCCAGTGGGTGGTTACCAGGTCCAGTAAATGTTAACAACGATCAATGGTTGGGGTTATTTTCTTTAGACTCTTGGCTTTAATGCGATGTACCAAGTGCTGTTCTACTGGAAGGAAATGTTTCTACTATTGAAGGTAAACTGAATGAGTTTACAATAAAATTGACTTCTTATCAGAAATTACACCAGGAAAATATATATTTTATGGAATGTTTGAAGTTACAAAGACATACATCTGGAGCGTTTCTCCCCAGGCCTCCGCTGAAAACTGGCTTTGTTCCAAGTTGGACTTTACCAGTTAACAAATGTTAAATAAATAAATAAAAATAAATAAGTTGCAGCAACTCCCGAAAGGCCTTTGGGTCTGGAAATATCTGACGGGACTTGTTCAACATTCCCCATTACATCAAGAGCTGTTGGCCATGTTTGACAGACATGGCTGCGAGCTCATGGAATTACTCATTAAAAACATAATGTTGCTACTATGGATAACCTGTATCGGGAAATCAAAGATTTAGATAATGTCATCATTACTGATGGGATATTTAATGCTTTCAAACAACAATATGAAGGCATTTTTAATGAAATTGACAATTTATCTGCCCAAATTTCTAGTCAGAAAACCAAAAAACTAGAGAGGGACCAGCTAGCTTATAATCAAGGGAAGGCTTATCCTGTACCACCTGGGGGGACAGCAAAAAAGACAGGGGGAGTCCCACCACTTGAATGAGGTATCTGATGGGAACAATGAACGGTACCACAATGAAGAGGATTCTGACCCTTTAGAACCCCCAGTAATATGACGATTAGAATGCCTTCAGAACCAGAGACTGAATAATCAAAATCCATACCCACAGAAGACCAGGAGGAACTGGCACGACCAGAGGAATGGCTACAACAGCTCCAGATTCCAGAGGTGACTATAAATGAACCTTATGAAATTGTTTATAATTTAACTGGTGATTTTAAGATTTATAATTATAGTGGAGTAGCATTATCCCCTGCTCATGCTGAACTTTTCAGTAGAGGGTACACTTTTGTGCCCAGTAAACCTGTGGACATGGTCAAGTTGATGTGCGATTTGAAAATGTACACCTGTAATTTAAACTTATATGTCTTACACAGAGATGATAGAGCTCCAATGCAAGTATTGGGGAACAATACCCCATGGATACCAAGCATTTATAACCCAGAATTACATCACCCTTTACCAATTTTAAAAAGTTTGAGAAAGCACGTGAGGTTGATTTTATACATTATTTGTATAACTTTAGGTGGTCTAACAATATGTCCACTGAGGAATGTATGTTATTAAATTATATGAAAACACATATGGGACTAAGATTCATGCAACCTGACAAGGGTGGGGGTATTGTTGTAATGGAAAACAATGATTATACTCAAAGAATGTTTCAAATGTTATATGAGGATACCTACAGTGAAGTGTCACTCAATGAAGTGCATGTTGCTCATAAAAGGATTGATTATGAATTGCTGGATATGCTAACTCAGGGGCAAATCACTGTTTTGGAATTTAATTATATGACTACTGACTGTCCAAAAACTCTAGCTATCTTTGGAGTGCCAAAGATACACAAAGATTTGAGGGATCCCCTTTACGCCTGATAGCTGATTCAGATTGGTCTATAATGTGCTATATTGCACACTGTTTAAACAACCAATTAAAACATGAAGTGTTCAAAATACCTTATATATGCCGTGATTCTTGGCAATTTTTAACTTTATGTAATCAAGTCACTCAGTCTCAGCAAATGATTTTTATAACTGTTGATGTAAAAGACCTTTATAGTTACCTACCCTCAAAAAAAAAAAAAAAAAAAAAAATATATATATATATATATATAACTTCACTATATTTTAATAACTTTCTCCTTTGTATATTGTATGTTCTTTATTGTCTCTAGATATTTCTGTTAAATTCTATGTAAAACTGACACTGTACCTGTCAATGTTGTTGTTCTTCTTTTACTGGAGCTTTTCTCCCCGGGCCTCCACTGAAAATGGGCTCACACCCAGATGGACTATCCCTGTCAACAAATGTAAAGTAAATAAAATAAATAATAAATAGTTGTATACCCCATGACTTGGGCATGGAGTGGTTCTCCGAGTTATAGGTCTTTGTCAGGATAAAATTAATATCTATTGTCAATTAATGGAACTGGTATTAAGACATAATTACATATAGTTTGCGGGACATTTTTTTAAATAACTTCAGGGTGTTGCCATGGCTTCTGTCTGTGGCCCTCTTTTTGCCAACATCATCATGGCCTGGTGGGAAAAGTGTTACTTATTTTCTAGATCCTTTTATTCCTATATATCTATGTATGTTAGATATCTGGATGATTTATTTGTTGTGTGGGTAGGACCCTGTGAAGAGATTCCACACTTCACTGAGTATATTAATCAGACTATAGAATTTTTAAAATTTACATACACCATTGGGTTGGACAGAATACCATACCTGGATGCCTGGATCACCAAGACATTAGGTAACAATGGTCTAAAATCAACTATATATAGGAAATCAACCTTTTCCGATAGTTACCTACATTATTCCAGTAGCCACCCACAACATGTTAAACAGGAAATGGTGAGGGCGGCCCACACGGTTTCATAGTATGATGATTTTTTGGATGAGTGTGCCCACATTTCTAATAGGTTCTTAAATCAAGGGTATCCCCATGGTAATTAACTAAAATCCAGAATGAAGTTGTCACAAAGCATGCCAATGGTTAGTATAGGTCTTTATTGCAGATAGAAAGTAGCAGTGATTTTGATAATGTGGGTGTGAGCAATAGGAATGCCCTCCAAATGAATTATGGTGATCCCCAAGTTAATCTTGAAGGGGACAATAATCGATTTACCAGTACCCCAATGAGTTCCTATAGGAGTCAGGATATGTTTTGTCCATTTGTGACTACATATGGTAGTAATAGTTATAGCATATCAGATATTTTACGGAAAAACTGGAACATTATTGTGAATGACCAGGATACTGGAGGCCATCGAGGAGGACACCCCAATGTCGTATTTAGAAGAGGCCCTAATTTGAAAATGATTTTGGATAGACAAGGTTCACCAGTAAGTAATGGAAGGATGAACCCATGTGGGATGTGTCATCAATGCAGATATGTATTTTCTGGTTCTACTCTCAAGGTCAGGAATAAAATTATTGATATAGTGGGAAAGTATAGTTGTTATTCACAAGCAGTGGTGTACATTGCTATTTGTATGCAATGTCCTGCATTTTATATAAGCAAGACTCAACACAAATTAGCCCAAAGAATCTACAAACACTATTATGATAGTTCACAGAAAAAAAAAAGATACCAATGCATTATACAGACATTTGAAAATATTTTCAGATCACCTATTCAAGTCTGCAGTCTTACATCAGGTAAACAGGGATACTCGGGTTGGGCCATGGAAATTGTACTTGGAACAAAAGGAAGTATGATGGCAGATTTTTTTTAAATGCCACCTTCCCCCAGGCCTGAGTGAAATAAATTCTATAAGTATATATATATATATATATACATATATATATATATATATATATACATAGATAAATTCACTTTGGAGTCTCGAAATACTGAACTATCAAATTTCAGTATCTTGAGACCAAAGTGTCAAATCTGCAGTTGGGCGAAACTGCAGAATATTGAACCTGGAAATGTCAAACCTGCAATAGTGATGGCGCGTTAGGTAAGTGTAATATTTTTTAAGGGTTTTGGGGAAGGTTTGTGTGCATGTGAGTGTGCTGGGGGGTTTTAGGTGTGGGTTAGGGTAGGTAAGACTGTGAGTGTGTAAGTGTTGAGAGTGGTGGTGTTTGTATAAACGTGATGTGTGTTTGTGCAAGGGGGGGTGTAAAATGTGTGGTGGTGGGTTTTCTTTCAGTTTTTACTGTGACCTCGAAGTTAGTATATATAAGTAGCAGGGGTGCTAGACCCCCCCTGCTTATAGGAACAGTAGGTGTGTGTGTTTGTTTTGTTGTGTTTGTGTGTGTTGTTTTGGTTTGTTGTAGTGTCGGAAGGTAGGTGTATTTGTGTTTGTTTGTGTGGAGTACTGTTTTTCTGACAATCACGGTTTTGAAGTTTGCGGTTTTGGGGTTTCAGGTTTGTGAGTTTTCAGCTTTATAGTCTCAAGATATTGAAATTCGATATTTCAGTATTTTGGGATTATAAAGTGAATATATATATATATATATATATATATATATATATATATATATATACATATACAAACATACACACACACACATTTTTACTAGTATGTTTGCTATTTTATTTTTTAATTTATATGCATTCTAATTGCAATTTTATTTTTTGGTACTTAAATAGTTCATAGATTTTTGGAGTTAGTATCTTGTTTTATTGTTCTAATCATATGGGTTGTTTGATTTGCTGCTGAAATGTAATTTCCTGTGTATGTATTACAAAATGGTGAATGTGGTACTGGTTTATGTCTGATGAAGTCTGGTTATCATACTAAACGAAAGTGCTTACTATATTAAAGTGTTGGTTTTTGGTGCACCTTGTGTTTTCCTACTGCTCTGCCTTTTTTTGTGATTCCTGGTTTTCAGTTTGGTAGTTTTGTATCAGTTCCACTTCAGCATACACTTTTAGACACACACACACACACACACACAAAATTAAGTATGATTCATTCTCATGGATGTGCCTATGTGGTGCCTTAACATGGCAGAGTGTATACTGATGCACATGCATATGCACAGTTACATACTACAGCTGAATGAAGTCAAAATACAGGAGCATCATCCTGAGTATGGCAGAGTTTTCTCACCTTCTTCTCAAAATGCTGCCTGTTATGCTCCATACTTCCCTGATTAGTAACGGATAATAATATACAAGTTATTAATGAAGCTATGAAAAATGTATCACTACAGTTTATATAAACTGATACTCATTCAGGTCAGCCAGATGATGCACAAAATCATGGTCATACATGTGTTGAAGTTGCTTTGAGTCTTTGAGTGGCAGGTTGGAGTGCTTCCTTCTGCACTGCACCTCTTTGCACAGCTGCCCTGCTGCCTTTGTCAAGTAATTTATCTGTGAGTGCACTGAAGCTCTACCTAATCAAACAGCTGGGGCAGATAGGAGAAACAGCAGACAATAAAAGAGTTTTGTTTACCAGCATCCCCACATTGGGCACCGGGAAAAACACATTTTCATTGATGGCATTATTTCTTGCTGGGCTGCATGTTTTACTATTTACTGTGACATAGCACATTTCAATGGAAGTCACTTGATAGATGTGCAAAGCATAGGCACATTTATTTGAGTTACTTACCATGGCTCCCACTGGCTGTTGATATATAAACAGAAGGGATGAGTAAAAAAATAAGTTATGTCTTACCATAATGTTCCATCAGTGTTGTTGATCTTCACTTATCCTTGACTGTGGGTTCAGTTCCGTATCTCTGAACTGACTCTGCCGTTATTCCAACTCACACCTTACAAAAACTTTCAAGCTTAGCATTACCCATACTGCTCCTCTCAGGACTACCTCAGATTGAGTTTCTACAAGATAGAGAAAGACAGGAAATAACAAATCAGAGACCATATCTGTATTCATAAAAGGATAATCCAATCTATTGGGACAGATCCGTTCTACCAAGAAGCCAGAAAGGCAGGGGAAGGAGGGTTGAAATGTCAAGGATAAGTAAAGATAGACAACACAGACGGAACGTTATGGTAAGCCAATTTCTTTATCTGATGCTGTCAATCTTCACTTAATCCTTGATTGTGGGACACAGTCTCCAGCTACCTAAATCTTGGGAGGTCTCACAACTGAGCACCATGGAACCAAATGATGCTCGTCCCCTACAGACCAGATCTAGCTTGTAATGAGTAATAAAAGTATACGGGTATGTCCAAGTACCCTCTGCACATATAATGTCCACAGAAGCTCTGGAATGAAAAACTGCAGAAGTGGCTATTGCTCTTGTAGAATATGCCTTCACAGGGCCTGGTAGTTGTACCTTCCTTTTTGTATAAATGAAGGTTATACAACTCTTAAGCCATTTAGCCAGAGTAACTTTACAGACTAGTTTACCCAAAGTAGCTGAAGAAAAGGAAATGAACAACTGGTCAGATTTTCTGAATTCTTTTGTTCTGTGAAGGTAGAAACATAATTGCCTATGAATATCTAGTAAATGTAGACAATATTAGCCTTTGTTTGAACAATTAGGAAAAAATATGGAAAGTTGTATTGACTGATTGATATTTGTCTCTACAACTATTTTTGGTAGGAAAGATGGATTAGATCATAAAGACACCCTGTCTTTGTGGAAAGTTAGGTAAGGAGACTTGCAAGATGAGGCTTGTAATTCTGAAATTCTCCTGGCAGAAGTAATTGCAGTTAGAATAAAGTATTCTACGATAAATAGATAAATACTTCAAATCGCAATTTGCAGCTGGCTCGAATGGGGAATGTACAATGGACTGTAGCACCAGATTAAGGTCCCAAGGTGTAGAAGGATCCCTGTATGGAGATCTTAGCATTAAAGTTCATTTCAGGAAGGCTTTACATAGTTTGTGGGACATTAGAGCTGCTTCATTTAGGCCATTATGAAAGTTGGAAATAGCAGCTAGCTGAACTCGTATTGTCGAGGAGGATACTCTCAAATTGAAAAGTGATGCTATGAATTCGAAGACCTTATCAACTGGCACAGATTATGGGCTAACATTATTCTCTGTAGCCCATTTTGAGAATTTCTGCTACTTGCTGTTGTACAATTTTCTAGTTGAAAGTTTGTGGGAGGCTAGGATAATACGTTGAGCTATTACAGTAAGATTAGTATGCCTGGCAATCATTGGAACTGGAGGAACCATGCAGTGAGCTTGAGATTCTGAAAATTCAGATGAACTAGTCCCTCTGGATGGGACAGGAGGTCTGGAGCTGGGTCCATATCCAAGGTCCTCAAATGAGATGAGGCCAAATAAAGGGGAACCAAATTTGTTGGGGTCAGAATGGAGCAATGACAATTATCTTGTTCTTCGACCTGCTGGCTTTCTTCAGAAACTGGGAAATGAGAGGTATGGGGGAAAGGCATAAAGAAGACATGGGAGCCAATCATGAAAGTGAGCATCTCTTGGTGACTCCCCCAGCAGGGGGAACAGGGCAAAATAGCTGCTGCACTTGTTGTTAAGGGGGGATGCAAAATGATTGCAGCAGGGCTGGCCCCATTGGTGGAATATCCTTTCCATCACCAAAGGATTGAGGGACCACTCGTGAGGCATCAGAATGCTCCTGCTCAGTTTGTCCACAATCACACTGGAACTCCCTGGAATGTGCACTGCAGTTAGAAAGATGTCAGATGAAATTGCCCAATGCCATACCCTGAGTGCTTCTCTACAAAGAGGGTAAGACCTGGTATCTCCTTGTTTGTTGATGTACCAAACCACTGACATGTTGTCTGTTTGGATCACAATTGTTTCCAAGAGGAGGGTTTCTTGGAATGCCTTCAATGCCAAAAACACTGTCCTCATCACTAGAACACTGATGTGAAGATTGGTCTCTAATTGGGACCAAGTGCCTTGTACTGTCTTTCCCAGATAAAGCCCCCCCCCACTTTATCTGGGACGTATCTGTGGTCACTATGGCTTGGGGTTAAGGAAGGACATATGATAGGCCCCGACTGGTTCACAGACAGGAACCACAGAATGAAAGTTCTGGATTCCAAGTCAGACTGTCGATCAGTCACAAGTGGAGTCCCAGAGGGCTCAGTCCTGGGCCATTTCCTGTTTGACACCTACTTCTCAGAAGTCCAGGTCAACACAGAAGGACTCTGGCTGACCAAGTTCGTTGATGACTGCAAGCTGGGAGTCATTATCAACTCCCCAAGTGATGCAGACATCCTACAAAAGGGCCTCTCTGAGAAAAATGACTGGTGTAGGAACTATGGCCTGAAGCTTAACACCAAAAAATGCGTTATCACCCCCTTTGGAAAAAACTCAGTTCCCACGAATTACCAAACTGATGAGAGCCCACAGAACACTGAAGAGGCCATAAGAGATCTGGGCACCCAGGTCAACAGCCACCTCACCTTCAACCACCACAATGCCATTGTGGTCAGAAAGTCCTTCTACGTGGCACATCTTATAACCAAAGGTTTCACATTCAGGAAGAAAGAGGTCATCATCCTTTACTTATTCATAGGCAATTTTCATAGGTTAGTACTAGGCTAAGTACCCTTGTGAGCCATTTTAAGCCTAGCCAATTATCCCTTGTGAGACACAAACCCTGCACCTTGTGTTTGTAAGGCAAACACCTTAACCATTAGGCCACTCCCCCAACCCTCATCCCTCATTAGATCAATCATCGACTATAACACCCCGTTTGTCATGTACCTGACCAGACACCTACAACAGCTGGAGATACCCCACAAAAGTACCTCACAAAAAGGATCCTAGTCCTTAAACACATGTCCTACATGGACAGACTCAAGAAACTTCAGCTGTTGTCAGTCTTTTATTGTCTACTTAGAGGTGATCTCTGCTTAACTTACAAAGCCATGCCCGACCCAGCCTTACTTGAAATGCCTCACCTAAAGAAATCCCAATCCCTCCGCACCACATGCTCCAGAGATCACAACCTCATTACCACAATTAATAGAACATGCTGGAGGGACAGGTTCATCTCCCAAAGACTGCCCATATTCTGGAATAAGCTTCCCATTTATGTCAAGCAGAACACCTCGATGGCCCTCTTCAAAAGAAATCTTGACAAGTGGATGGGTAACAGAAAGTTCACTCCAGGGATCATTCCAGTTGCTCTACTGGATATGGGCACTGTGAACTAACATCGGGTGGCACGGTGCCTGGGCAGTTTTTTTTGGGGGGGGCTAGGCTTGTAAAGGCTCCAGGGCCATTAGCCTAATACACACCTATGAACCTATGAACAAAATTTTGTTGAAGTGAAGCCACCAACTCAGGTCTTTCTTGCATAGATTAGTTGATTCAGCAATGACCATTGTGACACCAAGAGCCATTGTGGGATTTGCATGTGAAATCTCGCCGGGGAACTAAAGTGATGGTGGCTGCCATAGATCCTAGAGTCTGAGTCTTGCAGGCACTGTTCTGTTATGAATGGTTGACCTGCGATTTTATTATTTTATTCTTTGAAGTCTTTCTTGGGAAAGAGAGGCAATAAAGGTACTTGTGTCTAACACTGCTCCAATGAACTCTAAGTGCTGTGTTGGCTCTAGATGGGATTTTTCGTAGTTTACAGTGATCCCCAGTGAGAAGCAAATTTGAAGAATGTAGTTCCTTGTCTGCAACACTAGATACCTGGTGGTTGTGGTAATGTGACAGTCATCTAGGTATGGAAACATGCGGAATCCTTGCAGTCTGATGTGAGCTGCTACCACTGCCATGCATTTGGTGAACACCCTGGGGGCTGTGGTGAGAATGAATGGCAGGGCTCTGAATTGATAATGACTGGCTCCCAACTGGAAGCGCGAGAATCTTCTGGAGCACTTGCTCATTTCTATGTGATAATACACATCCTGAAGATCTACTGAGCACATCCAAATGTCTTTTCCTAAGAACGGGAAGTATAGACTGAACCGTGACCATCCAGAATTTGGTTTGCTGCACTGACTTGTTCAACACACTGAGATACAAAATTGGTCTCCAGTACCCTGTTTTCTTTGGCACTAAAAAGAATCTTGAGTAAACTCTGGATCCTATTTGGTCTGATGAGACTGCTTGGATGACTCTTTTGTCAAGCAGTTTTTTGTATTTTTAAGACTGCTGTATCCTTGAGATGGGGCGGAATGTCTGGGATTCTTTTTAGTATTCTGGGATTTTCTGAAAATGGGATATTGTAATCTCTGATTATAATCCTCTGCACCCAATTGTCCATTGTTATATCCAGCCAGGCAGATGGGTGCAGGGATAACTGCCTCTGGAGGATGCCAATCGGGCCTCCATTCAGGAACACTGATAGGAATTACCAAGGAAGGAATCCTTGGAACCCTGATTCTGCAGGCTGCATCTGCCTCGTGGATGGTGTCTTCCATTGTAACTCCCCAATCTGCCCCAGGGGGAGTCACTGCCATGTGAACCCTGGAAATGTCCTTCGGACATTTTTAACCATAGCTTCCCACTCCTCTGGTTCCTGGAGTAAGGCCACTGAGGAGTGGAAAATCATATGCCCATGGCAGAAAGGGACTTTCCATCCTTCTCACCTCTTGCAAGAGTCTCTTTAACTTTGGGGCCAAAAAGGGATGTTCCATCAAAAGGAGCATTGATGACAGAAGACTTCAAACCAGAGATAGAGAATAACCTTACCAAAGGTAATGCTGCCCACAAAAAGCAAATTGAACAGTAAAAACGGCAACAACCACCACAAAGTAGAGTCCAAGGTTTAATCACTAAACAGCATAAAACAACATAAAATCAGAGAAGCAACAATGATGTGTAAGCACTTTCAGGCTAATGCCCTTCTTCAGACAATTAACCAAAAAAACTAACAGTTTAAACAGTATATAACAACCAATTAAAATCAGTAATTTATCCACCTTTTCTTTTCCTCATGGCTATGCTAGAATCTGCTGCCCTAGTCGTCCCTTCGACTAGGTGTGCAATGAGCCTCATGGACTACTACATATTGATACCAGGCTTGCCATCTGGGAAGCTACTTTATCCTGCACCCCCTCAGCTACAGCTCCTGTCAAGAGTATCTGAAAGCTCCTTTATCAGGTCTCGTTGGAGTCTTGTAAAATGTGCCCTGTGGTTCAAGAACCTGAGCGCAAAGGTCAATGAAATATATACGTTCTTTCCAAATCTATCTATCATCCTAGACTCCTTGTTAGGAGGGTGGATAGTTGGACTTTCAACAGCAAATTTCTGTTCAGTGGCTGCTGTAAACACCATGGCATCCACTGGTAACCCTTTAGTCCAATGCTGGTGATCCTCAGGAGCTGACAAAATGTGGTCCAGTCTCTTGGGGACTGGCTCAATGGAATCAGGTATCTTCCAAGCCCACTGCGCAATCAGTTTAATTAGACTGTTAGCAGGTGGAGAGATCCAAAAGGTAGGATGGTCAGACATGGAAAGCCTACAGGTATACAGATTCCTCCAAGGAAGGCTGGTGGTAAGTCTAGCCACACCTTTGCTTCAGGATCTCTAATATTTCCCCAAATGAGACATCTTCTGCAGGTGACCTTGGGGAACATTCCCCTTCACTGAAATCAGTATCTTCTGTGTAAGACTCTTCAGGGGAGTCCAAGTGCTTCATCTTGCACTTTCTCTTCAATGGTACTTCCTCGGTGGGACTGGCTGGGGAAGTGTCTGAAGAGGACATGACCACCGTGGTTTGATCCTGAGGTTTCTGTGCCTGCTATCCTGAGGTACAGGCTGGAGGAACCTCTAGGCAAGGGGTAGGACAGGGTTGTTGGCCCGATGAAAGTGGTATCGACTGTGAGCCCACACTGGACAAGGCCCTCTTCATGGCCTGGAAAGCAGGGCCCCCTGTAATAGAGTAGGAGCCCAGAACTGAGGTAGAGTCCCTCATAATCATGCTCCTCCCATAACGAGGAAGGTGCCTCTGAAGCCAAAGCCAGAGTTGAGCGCACATGTGCTGAAGCCCAGAGGGGCACGGACAGCTCTGCAAACACCAGAGTGGAACCATGTTCCCTGTAACTGATAATGATGCTTTGACCTCGAGAAGTCCCTGGTTCCAACAGAACCAAAGAGCTCAGGGCAGTTATCGGTGCTGGAGATGCAGATCTGATAAGCACTGATACAGTCGAAACCAGGACCGCTGGCGCCAGGAAGGCTCACTTAGAGTCGAAGGAGGAACAACAACAGTTGAAGAGATGGATACGGTTTCAGAACCAGGGAGACTAGAAGCCAATGAAGTAGCTAAACCCCTTGCCACCAGGAGCTGGTCTACCAACCTCAAAAACATCAGATTCTGTGAGGCTCTTGGTGGAATGGACCAAAGAGACCGACAGGAATGGGGTTTCTCCAAGAATGGGCTCGGAGGTTCGTCATGAAAGCAATCCACTAATGGGGAATATCCTGTCCCGAGCAGCTGTTCAAAAGAGAACTCCTTCAGTTCCGAAACAGATGGAACCAGGGAGTGAAGGGGTGCTGAAGTCTTGTAGGCACCAAAATAGTCGGTGCAGAGACTGGCACTAAGGTCTGAAGTGACTTCCTGGTCAGTTCCACAGAAACTGTGGGAACTGGGGAAGTTTTAGCCATTTAAATGGTGGTGCCAATGAAATTGTCAGAACCCGCCTATTTGGAAGAAGAGGATGACGATGAAGGGGTGCAAATGTCGGCTTTGGACTTAGAGGAACCAGATATGGCCTCGTCGAAATTTGATTTGATAAGACCTTTCAAAATCAGTTTGTTTTTTCGTTCTGCAAGGGCCCAGTGGCTGAAGCCATGACATATAGAGCAGTCTTCTAGAAGATGCACCGGGCCCAAGCAGTAGACACAAAGAGTGTCGCTCAGAATTTGGTAATTTTCTATCACACTTCTGGCATCTTTTGAAGTCAGAAGTGCCCTTAGTCCT
This sequence comes from Protopterus annectens, assembly GCF_019279795.1. Lineage (NCBI taxonomy): Eukaryota > Metazoa > Chordata > Ceratodontiformes > Protopteridae > Protopterus > Protopterus annectens. The sequence continues at coordinate 1,544,437,358 of NC_056737.1, forward strand.
CCTTGGCATATCAGCAAACACACACACACAGACAGAAAGAGGAAAGAGAAATTGAGTTTTTTTTTTTTTTTTTTTTTTTTTTTAAGTTAAGCAGGAAGAGAGAAAAAAACATACCAACAATGGATTTACCGGAAAGGTAAATAGAGAGAAAGAAGTACTACCAACGATAGTATTGACAGAAAAAAAAACACTTAAAGTGTTACGGCAAGGGCCTAGAGAGAAGCTGGGTAAGCGAGACAACAGCAGAGAGAACAAAGATTTCAAAGTGGAAAAAACATACAGTTTAACTGAAATAAGTTCACTCGAGAGCTGACAGGAATAAAATGTGTCTGTCACTAAATGCGGCAAACAAGATCTGAGGTAATCCAGAGAGGAGCATTATAGGTAATGTTAAGCTCAAGAATTTTTGGAAGGCGCGAGCTAGAATAACGGCCAAGTCTATTCCGAGATATGGAACCGAACCCATAGTCAAGAATTAAGTGAAGACTCACAACATCAGATCTGTTGTTACAAATTAATAATAAACTCACTTGAATAACACTGTTGTTAATCAACAATGTCATCATTCACTCCATTATTAGATAAATTGCTGAATTCCTGCCTACCTTTAAACCTCATCCTGCCTCCTCCTGAACATTATTCTGCATGTTTTGTTCCCACAAATTCTATGTATTTCTATGCAATTCACTCTTTCCCTTTTCTAAAGATTCCACTTCCAGTTCTTTTATCTCTTTTACAATACTCAGTGCTTCAGTTGCAGTTGGTTTATACATTGATTTCTGTTTTCTATTAATTGCTTTTTTGGTACCCAATAGCATTAAACTTAGGAAGGCCTTACTATGTCTAGGCAATGTAGACCCTGTGTCTCATCTCAAGAGAATCATCTCCTTAGTTATAACCATTTGCTCCACCAATATTTCTGACAAAAGTACTCTGAAATAAGTTTTTAAAATCTGCCAACTGATTTCATATCCAAAGCGCATGTTCCCAGTTACCTCTTCACATCTCTAGTATTTGTTGTCTACCTGAGAAAAAAATATTTGAAGTCTGCTTGTGGTATAAAAATACCTATAAAATACTTGCAAGCAAAACCTCTAAGCTTTCTGGACTTTATTGCATATTTGGCAGCTATATGTCTTCCTATTGTTCCTTTGAAAATTGACTTTCCAGTCTTTCTACCAGTCTTTTTTTAACCGCCTCTGACTGATTCTTAGAGTTATTAAGCAATACTTTATGTGCCCTAGTAATTATTCCTTTTTAACAGCAGTTTCTCTTCTAGGCATTCAATACCATACCACATGCAAATACAATAAACAAACTGAATGAACTCTAAATTGACCAGTATGTGGTTAGGTGGGCACTCTGGCTTAGAGATAGGAATCACCCTGTGAAAGGGGGGGGGGGAGCATGAGACCGTTGGAGTTCCAAAGGGTTCAGTTCTGAGAACTCTGCTCTTCAGTATCTACTTCTCTGATCTCCAATTATCAATGATTTCAGGTTAACACTGTAAGCTAGGAGTCATCGTCAAGTCCCCCTTCTAACATACATGCACTATAGCAGGAGCTTGTACTTGCCAATAGCTGGTATATTAAAAATGGGCTCAAACTCAATCCAAAAGTGCAACATTGTAGCATTCGGTAAGCAACCTCGAGATTTTACTTACAGTATAGATGACACCCCACTTCAAAATAAAAACATTGTGGGATACCTGGGTACATGAGTGGACTGATCCCTTACATTTGACTATCATGGGTTGGGAGGGTGGCCTAGTGGTTAAGGTGTTTACCTTACAAAGACAAGGTGCAGGGTTTGAGCCTCACAAGGGATAATTGACTAGGCTTACAATGGCTTGCAAGGGCAGTTAGCCTAGTACTAACCTATGAACCTATGTTACAACAGTGGCTAGGAAATCCTTTTACCTTGCACAGCTCATAGCTAAAAGTACATCTTTCAGATCTATAAATGCCTCACCTACTTGTATTCTACAAGTAGAGTAGATCCGTCACGGAGTACAATGCCAGCTTTGGGATGTACCTTACTAAGCAATTGAAGCAATGGGAGAGACCCCAGAAGTTTAACCAAAAAGATCAGGGGTTTAAGAAACTTTAACTACCAGGAAAGACTGGAGGCTTTGCCCCTGTGTTCATTTTTATATATAAGCTTATTCTAGATGTCTACTACTGTTAATACAGTTGATATATTTTTAAACAAGCTTTTATTTTTGCTCTCCTGTTTCTGCAAGTCCTTAAAAGGGATGTGGTATTCCTGTAGGGTCACTCTGCAACTGCAGCCCAAGGTATTTGGGGAGAATATTTGGTATTGGCAATAGAAAGGCTGGTGAACAGGCACTTCCTGATCAATCTCTATAAGTGCAGTCACATTGTAAGTTTAGCATCTTGCTTTGGATTTCTGCTGCAGATAATACATTTAGTTTATTTTTAAACAAGCTTTCACACATTTGCTCCCCTATTTCTGTTAAGTCCTTAAAAGGCTGAGGTATTTTTATAGGGCTACACTACAACTGTAGCCCAAGGCATTTGGGGGATGTGTTATGTGTTGGCAGCACCAACCGGAATGCTAGAGAACAAGCACTTCCAAATATTTCTCTGTATAAGAACACTAATGAAAGTGAGCATTTCATGAGCTGAGCATTGTTCAGTGCTTGTGTGTAACTTGTCAAGGAGGAGAAGATAAAGGTTTTCATTTAAGCTTTTCTTTTCAAACAATTTAAAAGATCAAAAAAATTGTGATTGCTGGACTTAAATTTATTTTTAGCCTGAATAACAAAATCACTGAACTTATATGTCTTGGAAGATTTATTGGATCAGAGGTACTTACAGAAATGTGCCCCCTGCAAAAGTTATTTTAGAATGGGAAGTACATACAATCAGCTTATAGTAGTGGTAGAAGTGTTCTACAATTATAAGTTTTACAGATTTGATAAGTTTGGAAATTCAGCGTTTTAGGTCTTTAAGGATGGTCAAGAAGCATTGTTTCCACCGGGTCTGAGTCGCAGAGTTTATCACAAACCAGCAACCTAATTCAAAAATTTTTTTCAGATTTTCTGCTTTCCTTATCATAGAAGGTCACTTGTTCCAATGTACAGTTAATCTGTTACATATTTCTGTTGCTTCATAGTTCTACATTTTTTAAAGGTTAATAACAGTCGTGAAGAGAGAGACTGACCCAACATCGCTCTCTGTGTAGAATAACTTTTAATAGTCAATCATGATATATATTGTATGTCAAAATTAATTTACCACATCATATTTATAATGCACAGTGGAGAGCTTTATTTATTACATCTATCAGTGTAGTTAAGATCAGTAAACAGTAATGTTCTTTGTAAATATTCTTTGTTTCCTTAGCTGTTCCTTACTGTAAACAACTGTTGTACTCCACTGTTGGTCTAATACAAGTTTTGTATAATTCTGCTAAGCAGTCTGGGTTTCTTATGGTACGTTTTTTCATCATCGTATCAAGTTGCCTTGTGACTTGCGTACAAAAATTATCTACCTGTTTTCCAAAAGTCAAGTTACATCTGATAACTACCCCAAAGTCTTTAAAAGAGACAGCTTCCATTAAACATATGCTATTCATGCATATCGAATGGGAAATAGTAGACTTTTTGAAATACATAAAGCAACATTTAACAGTACTAAAACTCAAACCTGTAGGACTAGCCCAGTCTACTATTTTCATCATGTACTCATTTACATTATTCAAATCATGTTTGTTAATAATTATAAAAAACAATTTTGAGGTTATCTGCACATTTACTTAACCAACATGATTCATTCTAAGGTGTGGGAGCAATGACAATGTTAAACTGCAGGCCCAGCTATAGATCCCCGGGGAACTCCAATATTAAACAGTAGATAACTAAAATGTTGTCTTTGATAACAAATGGATAGAAAACAATCAGCCAGTTATTAATCTACCATATGATGTAAGGATTAATATTTGAGTTCTTTAATGTAGATACTAATACTGTGGGTGACAAAGAGTCAAATACTGTAGCTGTGTGTAAGTAGAGGGCAGCAATAAACAACCCAAGATCTAAAGCTAGTGGCACCTTTTCACAGAAGTCAATTAGGTACGATAATGTTGATTTATACGTAACAAAGCCATAATGGTATACGTCGATGAAGTTGCTACTAAGATTAAGAATAAGCTAAAGTAAACAACATCCAAATATTTGCACAAAATAAGGGTAAGACTTATTAGTTGGTAATTTCTGGCATTATTTCAATCTCCTTTTTGTAAATAGGGGTAACGTTAGACAGTTTCCATTTTGGAAGTACAAGCCCATAATGCAGAAAAAGATCGAAAACAGGTTTTAATAATAATGTCTATTGTTCTTTAATACTGGAAACAATAATAGGGGTATAATGTCAGAACCTGCAGATGTTATTTTTTTTTTACTTTAAAAAGTACATTTGATAAAACTTAGCAGTTAATCAAGGGACAAGATTGTTCTGGAGAGATCGAGATCAGGAATTCATTAAAATGTAAAGTGATTTCATATTTATGACTGCAAATATTTGTGAAATACTTGTTAAATGCATGAACTTAGAATCTTTAAATCATAATTGTGTTTGTTATCTACCATGATAGCCTTAATAGCAAGTCTGAAATTATATATATATATTGATATATTTATTATAATAATGTTTTGCTATGTGTCCTTTGTCAACCTTGTTTCACAATTCATCATAGTTCTTGTATCTTTAGCTTTAATACCTTACTACATTTGTTAAGTCTGACTTTTATGGATTTACTTGGATAACATTCGAATAACCTAAACATCCTCATTTTTATATGTAGAGACATTATATTTTTGTTCCACCAAGGTGGATAACAGTGAGTCTGTGATCTTCCTTTCTAAACAGAAACAGCTGTTATTTAATAAAGATGGCACATGGCTGTTATAATGTCACTTCTCAAGGGTGGCCCCCACCTCAGATCTGGAAATTACAGACCCATCAGTCTAACAAGTATTATATGGAAAAATATGAAATGTATCATAATGAGCCTAATTAAATGTAATATCAAAAATCTGATTAGATTTACCCTTAGCAGTGTGGCTTTGCCAAGGGTAGATGCTGTCTATTGACTCATGTAAACTATATCCAGGCCATTGACTGTGGACAAGCTGTCCACATACCTTGTCCTCACTAGCTTTAAGCATGTTTTCAAGAGTAAGATATCCAAACAACTCATCATGTTTTACATATTCATGTGACTAATTGGTATTAATTAATTTATCAAATCTTCATAATCTACCTTATGACACTGACACCTTTTGCGGTTCTTTAACTGTTGTTTTACAGTTACTAGTCTCAAAGGAAATAGAATTGTGATATGAAGTTCCTAGGGGAGGATCTAAAGTGATATATATATTATATGAAGTATTTTTAAGGTTACATTTGACAATATTAAAGGAACTTGTAACAGGCAATATAAAAAGCAGTACTTACTATAAAAGTGTTTTTAATGAATGGAATGGGAATTAAATACAGAAATCGATAATGAATTAATTGACAAGGCATGGGAAATGGTAGTCATTCATCTCAAAAAGACAATGAAGAATTAAAATGGGGAATGACAGTAAAATTTTGGACTGTAGCACAGTAAATAATCTTGGATATTAACCAGGAGATTAAAAAAGAATGAGATGGTGGTGTGGCCAAGATGGCTAACTTGAGAGCAGTAATTGACTGTAAGCTCTGTGACTGAAAACTTTTCTCTCTCAGAAAATGTAATCAAAAAATTAAAATTTGAAGATACTTATTATTAGCTAATTGCATTCAGTAATGGAGAAAAGATTAATACCTTCACGTTTTTCAAAAGCTGTAATTTTTCTGTCAGAATTTCAACTGCTTTGTTAAGAGAGAAGAGGCTTCAACATGAGTCACTCAAGAAATGGTACTCAGAATTCTTGTGTTAAAAAAGACATTCCCCAGTCAATAATATCTAGCATGCAGAATGTATTACTAAAAATAGACAAACTGGATACCAAACTTGAAAGTTTCAAAGAAGAGGAGACCAGAAAGAGGAAGGAACATTTTGAAATTATTATGAAACAACAAGATCCACAGATCAGCAGTATGGAAAATACTTTAAATGATCATGAAGGAAGAATAATTGAAGGTAAGTCTCAGCCTGAATTTCTTTTAAAACAAAATAACTGGCTCATAGAAAAACTCAATGGTTTAAAAAGAGACAGAGACAAAATAACATCAGAATTTATGGTATACCTGAAAAGTATGAGGAGGCAATATAATAAACTTAACTACCCAGCTACATAAAACATTAAATCTACCTGAAATGTTATCTTTTGGAAATCGAAAGAGCACATAGATAGCAGAGAGCACCTTCTACGAAGGAAAACTCACCACCACACTCAATTGTAGTTTAGTTCATGTCTAAGTTAGAACAAGAGCAGATATTAAAAGCAGCATGGTCCAGGCCATTTATTAAAATAGGTGAGCATGTAGTCAGATTTGACAATTTTTATTCCAGTAAAGGAATGAATAAAAGAAAATCCTGTTTACCACTGATGTATGAATTTAAAAAGAACAATATTAAAGCCACTTTGATATTTCCTGCAAAGATCAAATTATTCCTTTCTGAAGAAACTGAAATATTTAACACTCTGGAGGAAGCATCCACTTTTATTAAAAGCAATAATATCCTTAATAATACTGAAAAAATGGAGTAGAACCATATATCCCTGAAGAGACAGAGTGAGCTGAATTCTTGGAAAACTGCTTCTAAAACTAAAAAGCCTAAAAACAAGTGACTCTCATTGCAGGACTATTATTTTCTGAAACCATAGATTCTCCTTTAAGTAAAAGGTCTGTACAGTCTTTAAGCTTCAAAACATATGCAAGTATGAATTTATATTTAAGCTAAAATATTTTTCATGATGAGGAATATAAAGGATTAGTTTTACTGTTTTTTTCTATATTTACAATGAAAGACTTAATATATTTCATTTAACTAAACCTATGTGTGTTTCCAAATGTTAAACAAATACTTCCTGTAAGAGAATGTCATTATATTATAAGCAATAGAATTGGTAACTTTAAAGCTATATGATTTAAGAATTTTATTTTATTTCTTCAACTTTGCTTAGTATGTGCATTGCTAGGTTAACTGAATGCCATATCTAATTAGTATGCTCATCAGACGTGTTAAAGTGCTGGTGATTTTGTTTTCTCTGTTCCTGTGTAACACATTCCTTTCACAAGTCATTTATGAAACAACTGATACTAAGACAGGAAGCTTGAGAACAAAAAAAGTTCCATTTCTTCAGAATGCTGGATTCTTCCTACTTTGAGCTGTCCTTAAGAAAATCTAGGTCTAAGTCCATCACTGATGCCTGTGAAATGTTTCTTTTTCTCAAGTACGTATGTGGAGAATCTACTCAAAATAACATCTCTTTTCTTAGAAGTGAAGAACTGGTAAAACAAATTTGTACTAATGTTTAATACTGTGATGTTGTAACATATAATTTGCTTACATTTTACACAATAGCTTATGCTGCAGTGTTATTAAATTTAACTATACATACTAACTGTACATATTAACTGAAATAAAGTTAGATGTTTGTTACTGATGAGAACAGCTTAAAAGAACTAAGAAGAATGAGAAACTTACAGAGTAAATTAGCAGCTGCTCTGTGCTGCGAGTTGTCATCTTCACATGCTGTAGTCAAATTCTGATATCAGCATGTAAAACTATGATCAGGACAGCAGTTCACAATGGCTAAAAACACACATTCAAATTAAATAAGCAGGCATTATTTTATTATTATTTTATCATTATTTATTATTTTATATATAGTCAAGATTGCTTGCAATACTAGAATTAATAATAGTAAACATCTTATGAATGATATGCATAGCACAAGGAATTAATTAATAAAAGAGTAGTATCATTAACTAAGAAATATGTACACATTATATAATCTTTAATAGAGAGCTGATGATTAAACAGCTCTTTGATGGGAGATTTTAGAAATACAAGAAATATAACATAAGGCAAAATACTAGTGGGAGAATAAGACAGAAAATATATTTAAATAATTAACTGCTTTTAAGAAAGATGCCTATTACATATAATTGTATATGACAGAAATGTGAATTTACAAGACCTCATATAATTTGTATAGAAAAAAAAATCATATAAAATATTTGAAAATTGTCTGAAAGCTGAAATTTGAAGCTTAGTCATATGAACTTTGAAGCTTTTACATGTTGCATATTATTAGATTCATTAAGACTACCGGAAATAACTAATTTCATAAAACAAAACTGAAACTGGAGTGTTTTATTGCTTAATCAGTACATCCATTTTGATAGAAAGTAAAGTAGATCTTTCAATATGTTTGAATCCAGGAAGTGAGAATGGGATTTGAATTGAACACTAACTTTTAAATACAATACAGACTGCAAAATTTTTGACTCCAAAGAAATAGCAGAACATTCTCTTTGACCTCAGTAATGTATATATTTTTATGAAGTAGTTTAATACGCTAAAGGATTTTTAAATATTTTAATATTTCACATGTTTATACTATTTAATGTACTTTTTTATTGCCTGCCACCTACTTTTATACTGTATTGATTTACTGTGTACTAAAACTACACTGTTGTACTGCAATTCTCTGGTTTATTGTGCCTGCTAAATCGAATTTATAGCTGTTTATACTGTTTACAAAGCTTTTTGTTAGTGTCAATGTTTAAGTAAAGCATTTGCTGGCATTATTCACTGTTTTTAAGCTGTTCTGCTTGTTCTGGTTTTCCTGCCAAGCAGTGTTTAAATAACTGATCTGTTAACTGTTTAACCAAACCAAATGCCTTGCAAGTATGGTGTCCTCGGTCAAACCATAATCAAACAAACTCCAACGACCAACAAAATGCGATACACGACACCAGCCTTAAATCAAGATGATGATTTTATTACATAATCTTGTATATTCCTATATCCAGAACGGTTTCGACTACCAAGCCTTCCTCAATGGATAGAAAAAGTTTTTTTAAAACATAAAATATTCACAAGTATTTATACTGTTTCCTAATCAATGGAAACAGTGGTATAGCCCAACCTAGTGGCTGGAGCGTTTTAACACACATAATGAACTGCACTATGATAAATTGAAAAACCCAATTCTTGTATATATTTATAAAACTATTTACATTGAGAGGCCCAACAAAAACAATTAAATCTTTCAATACATAATAAGTAAAGAAAATAAAGGAAATAACCCTTGAGTTTAATAGAAACCTAAATAACATATCCTATTTCTTGACCCATATATTTCCACCTTCATAATCTGTATAGGCTTTGATATCAAACCAGTATTCATATTCCTTTTTTCTATGATTTAATATATAAGCCAAACGTACAGTCGAGAAATTTGTATCTGAAATACTTGTGGATGGCAAATATCTTACCAGCTTTGCACATATAAACCACTATATTTAGGTTATCATATAGTGGAATGATCTCACATTGGTTATTGTGTGTTTTGCACATAACACATATGTATCAACATATATAAAGGTTACTAAACAGTATATGGTTACATGTATATAGAAGTGTTGAACTTCTTATCACCAAATAACATATGGTGATGTGCATAAATGCAATAAGTGTTCTACTGTTAATTACAGCTGAAAAATTTGTTGGGACCATCTCATATATTGGATTGTTGCTAATAGAATTGTTTAAAAATTGGCCCTTTCTAACAGTTGTTATATGTGAATTTTAACTATACTAGGGATCGGTATAATTAGGTGTTATAATTCAGAATATTAGTATAATTTTCCATGGTGAATCAATATATCAGTCTCATTTTGCATTTTGAATTCATAATACAACATGCTGTTGATTTTCCAGGAACTAGTATTGTAATTACATAGCTCAAACAATTTTGGGAGCTGTATGGATATTGCATGTTGCTTATGATTTTGGGGCTGAGGACTGACAAGCTTATGATCTGTAGAGCTTTGGATCCATATACATTTGGTCCATCTTTGAACCTTTATGGATCTAGATACATTTGGATACTATAGTTGGTATTTCTTATACGGATAATCTGGGCTCTTCTGGTTACTTTATTCTGGGAGGTTGCTGTCCTTCTACTGATGTATATATATGCAATGGGTATACATTCATAATAGTTTATAATACTATCCAACCCCTTTGATTTCAGTGTTGGCCTTATTGATTTATGATATTTTGGTTGGGACCCATCATCATATAGTTGTTTGGTATTCCACTTGCAATATTTTCAATTGTTTACTATTGTTTCCGTATACTTCGTACAATATGGACCTGGAGCAGATTCTACATGGATTATGGGCTGATCGGAATGACATAGGAATTTTTGGAATAGATGACATACCAAGCAATAATCACAATGGCTCCAATAAGGGTCTTGCTAATAGATGTGACTCAGCCTTTAGTAAACTCAATAAAGGTTTAAAGAATTTGAAAGCGAATATCTGGCATGTAAAATTATTTAGGGCATACATTAATAAAGAAATTACTCCAAGAGGCCTAAGAGTTCGGTTACAACCTCTAGTTAGCAGGTCGGAGGACAGACTAACTAGAGAATGGAACCTAGCTCTACAGCAGTCATCTATGATGTTTGTAAAGATTCTTGCCTCTTATTATGAAAGAATGGTGGACATTAACATAACTGAGGTGAAAGCCTTCTGTGAGGAATGCAAGCAATACGAGTCTCAACCTTTTTATGCCACTTCAGTAAACAAGCTTTCAAAAGAATTTGCCATTTCTGATAAACAGACTAAAGAAAGAAAAATCTGTAAATTCAATAGGGACTACACTGATTATCAAAGGGGTCGCCCATTTGATACACTCAGATCTGTCAGATTTACTGACATCAGTCGAGGGACAGCAAGCACTAGGCCCAGGAAAAGACCCAGATCTATTTTAAAGTCCAATGACAGATCCTTTGTCAGTACTTCAGGGGAGGAGTCCTCCTATATGGACAATGATAGTAGTAGTTATCGCGAAGTACCCAATTGCAAAAAGTCAAATGCCATGCACCCTTTAGAAATAGGAAAAGGTGGCGGGGAGGCTGCAAACACAGACATGGGCATGGGCATAAGATCAAACTCTGTGGAGGGGTTGATACAAACACTGCTGAACTAACTGAACAAAATTATCACAATGTGTTGAATTTATCTGATGTACAACTCACCAATGCACAAGAAATATTACTCAATAAAGGCCTTGGTTTTATCCCTGGTTTCTTTCCTGATGAATATAATATTGTCAATGATGTATTATCTTTTTGCCGTAATCTTAACCTTAAATTGTTTTTTTCAGACAATACTTCTCAAGGATCACAGAAATTCAGATTTCTGAAATCAATTCCAACCCCCGATTAATAAATATGTCTCTATATTTCAACAAACAGTCCTAAGAGATTTACATTTTCCTCACAGGGAATCATGCATTCTGGGCCAAAACATATCTGCATCTGAAAAAGTTGCCCTTGAAGAACTGAGACATAATCATAACATTGCCATTCTGCCTGCAGACAAGGGAGGTGCAGTAGTAGTAATGAATATGGGATACTACTTAAACGAGGGTAAGGGACAATTGGCTAATACCCGATGCTACATGCACATGTTATTGACCCCACCTTTGTTTTTAAGAAGGAAATTGACACGTTCTTGAATCAAGCTGAAGAAGAGGGTATCGTTACCAAGAACATTGTGAAACATCTTACGGTTAAGGACCCGCAGAAACAAATTCTTTATCTCCTTCCAAAAATACACAAGTCAATTTCCAAACCCCCAAGTAGACCTATTGTATTGGGCATAGGCTCATTAACAGAACCTCTATCGGCCTTCTTAACACATTACCTGAAACCCTTATTAACTTCAGTCAGAGCCCAATTACAGGACACTACCCACTTCCTTCAAATTATACAAGACTCACAATTGGAACAAGCGTGGTTAATGTGTACGCTGGATGTGAAATCATTATACACTAGTATACTGCACTGGGCTGGACTACAAGCCTTACAATATTGGCTTGAATGATCAGCTTCATATCCACCTGGATTCAATACCTTATTAGTCTGCATGGCAGAACATGTGCTGAACAAAAATGTTTTCTATTTTCATGGGGAATGTTTTTGGCAACTACAAGGTATGGCTATGGGAGCATCTTTTGCTCCCATATATGCAGATTTATTTATGGCCTATTTTGAAGAATGCACGATTTATGATACATCACACAATTTATACATGGTGGAGATTGACATCTGGCGTCGATACTTGGACGACTGTTGGATGGTGTGGCGGGCAGATCAGGCATATTTACAAGAGTTTGTTGAATATTTAAATGAAAATATATGGGGCATCGAGTTTACTGTTACATTTCATCATGATACCATTGATTTTTTGGATGTCACAGTATACAGAAATGTGGATCATACATTAAGCACCAAAACATATCGTAAATACCCACAGTACAATACACTGCTTCATGCATCAAGCATGCATCCGAAACACACCATCCGGAACATACCGAAATCTCAATTTATGCGTATTAAACGCATAAGTTCATCTGAGCAAGATTTTGAACATGCCAGAAAAGATCTGTACCACAGATTTAGGGACAGGGGATATAGAGATTCGGATATACATAAAGCAAGAGAATGGTGCAACACTCAAGATAGGAACACTTTGTTACAATATAAGAAATCAACTAACATTCAGAAGGATTCAATCCTTAGGTTTGTGACCACATATGGCAGGAACCACCACATGGTAAGAAACATACTAGATTCTAACTGGAATATACTTCTGGTGAATGAGGAACTAAGAACACTTTTGGGCCCCAAATGCCAAATCTCATTCAGGCGGGGTAAAACCCTAGGTGGTCTCTTTTCTCATTATAAACATAAGGAAAGTGGAGGTGCCATATATCAACAAACAACTATAACTGGAGACAAACTTCTGGGTACCTTCTCATGTGGTCATTGTAGCTCTTGTTCACATGTTAGCAAACTTAAAGAATTTACTAATGTTAATACGAACAGAGTATATCAATCTAGGGTGTTCCCTAATTGTAGTAGCACCTGGATCATTTATCTAGCAACTTGCCAATGTAAGGCATTTTATGTGGGCCAAACATCACGGTCACTTAGAATACGAATGACAGAACACAAAAGTGACATCAGGAATAGAAAAGAAACCAATGCCATATATAGACATACCATCAAACATGGTAACGCTCACTTTATGTTCATGGTTATTGATAAAATTACAGGGGACAGAAGTAACCAACAAGGTTGGCATACTATTCTAAATCATAAGGAAAAATATTGGATTACCAGTCTTGGGGGATTATTTCTGCCGGGTCTCAATGACCATTTATAGACAACATTAAGATGTATGCTGATCCTTAGTGTTATGAACTCAAGGCTGGTGTGAGACAGTCTATATTGGTGGCTCTCATTAAGCTATACATGAGATCATTAACATGAAAACCTATATGTCGCTTGGCATTAACAGTGAGTTACACTCCCATGCAGATTGTACAGGTCAGATATAGTGTGACATCTTCATTTCATTATTTTTATAAGATTTGATAGGGGATTACTTTTAATCCTGCAATATTTACTTACATATGTACATATAATATTATGTCCTATATCTCATTTCCCAATATTGTATATTAAGTAAGTAGTTGATAATGTATAACAAGAGATTTTTATGGGTTATAACTAGTTTATTATAAACACATATAGGTTTGAATATCGTGGAGCAGATATAAATGTTAATACTTAACATATCAGGATATTCCAATAGGATATGTTATGAACTCTAGGTTTATTGGATTCTAGAGAGATTGAACAGTTTTGTCTGTTGATGCTTAGATATTTCATTATATGTATAATTTTTTATATACATATATATACATTCAAGTTATGTATTATGCATATGTTAGCATGATATATCAAACTAGTTACAGACCCATAGTAAACAGATTATGAAGGTGGAAATATATGGGTCAAGAAATAGGATATGTTATTTAGGTTTCTATTAAACTCAAGGGTTATTTCCCTTATTTTCTTTACTTATTATGTATTGAAAGATTTAATTGTTTTTGTTGGGCCTCTCAATGTAAATAGTTTTATAAATATATACAAGAATTATTGTGTTTTTCAATTTATCATAGTGCAGTTCATTATGTGTGTTAAAACACTCCAACCACTAGGTTGGGCTATACCACTGTTTCCATTGATTAGGAAACAGTATAAATACTTGTGATTATTTTATGTTTTAAAAAAACTTTTTCTATCCATTGAGGAAGGCTTGGTAGCCGAAACCGGTCTGGATATAGGAATATACAAGATTATGTAATAAAATTATCATCTTGATTTAAGGCTGGTGTCGTGTATTGCATTTTGCTGGTCGTTGGAGTTTGTTAACTGTTTAAAACATTCTTTAGGGCCTCATTGCTGATGTTCTGCTGTTTTAAATGTTTTTTTTATGTCTCACTGCTATTTTCTGCTGTTTTAAACATTCTCAAGTGTTTCCCACTGAAACTAGGGTAGCTAGTAGCTGTAGCATAGTCGAGATACAGATTTGCTGCTTCTGGAACTTGTTTGTAGTGGTTTGTTTGTTCTGAGCACATTTTCCATGCCATGTAGGATTGGAAGGGGCTATCTGCACTTTTGTGAGAAAATTATGCTGATTGAGATCTGCATGGTAAATGGAGGTCAGTCTAGGGCTTGGAATAAGGATCCTCATTGGTCCTTTTGAATCTTATTAATTTTTTTTCGTTTTTAGCTTCTAGTATTTAGGGCCAGCATTTTCTGCACGTTGTGTAGCACCACTCACTGCCGTGCAGTTACGTGCCAAAGCTGGACAATTAAATTCAACAAATTTTTCCTAAAACCCAGGCAGAAATATCCATCCACTGAGCTCCTCCATGATTGATTCTGAATAGCCACCTCTAGTGGCAACAGTCTTCAACCTAGCATTATGGACAGATGGACCACCCTTGTTTCTCCTGCCAACCCTGTTGACTTGGGTCTCTTGAGGCAGTGTAGCAATTGCCTCATGTACACAAACAATCCTCTACTAACACACTCCAGTACAAAGTGCGAGTGATGTACTTACACCGAGAATCTAGAATCCATTCTCTCTCTCACTCAGAACAGTAACACAGAGAAGTTTGTCGACTCACCTACCACTACATGTGATCATAGTACCACTTCTCATACACACAGTACACATCAAACATGTAAATCCACATACACAGAAGTTCTCTTGAAAAACTTACCAAAACACCAGAGACCTCCTATACACAAGACTGCTACAACTAACATAGTCCCCACAACACCCATGACACACAGCAACACCATTGTCTCACCCACCAAGGCAGTAAGGCATGAAACTAAAAACAACAAATTTTCTTGTCACTGGAGACTGAATAATGAGACACAGAGATGTCCCACTCACCAGGTTGGACAAGGAGCAAGGCATGGTCAGCTGCCTGTCTGGTGCCAAGATTTGTCAGATCATGCATGCACTGAGATCTTTCAGCGACAAGTACCATTATGACTCTGTCACAGTTCATGTTGGTGTGAATGACCTGAGACATAGCTCAATGGATTACATGAAGAGAGACATGGTTAAGCTCTCTGAGTATGTATCCAAGGCAGATATGTCCCTAGCCTTGAGCGGCATACTACCCTCACCTAGAATGATGTTACAGTATAAACAAAAAATGATTGATTTTAATAACTTATTCAGCTTTTAGTGTCATTCAAAGGGGATCCAGTTCCTGTCAGCCTGAGAAGCCATGGTTGACAAATCTTACTGCTTTGCCAGAGACAGTTTGCACCTGGCACCTCTAGGCTTTTGGCTGCTGGCAAAGGCTCTTGCCTCCCCCATACTGCCTTTTTTAGGCAAGGTCCCAAAAACAACATTACTGACATGAAATTAACCAACCAGAACAAAATAAGGGGTATGTTTCTAAATGCTAGCAGCTTAAACCAAAAACTGCACTCCCTGGAACACTTCTATCACTAGAAAATGTAGATGTCTGTGCAGTCACAGAAACCACCTGGTTCAAGACCTCAGAGAATACCCTGGCCTTGCAAGGCTACAACCCCTTCCACACCTTTAGACTGCAAAATGGACATGTGAAAACCAAAGGAGGCGGTGTTTCAATCTATATTAGAGGTAAATTCACCTCCCATCTAGTTAGACTGGACAACTCCATGGAGTTACTCCAGGTCCAGGCTATGGATGGTAAGACCCCCATTCAAGTCATAGCCAGTTACAGATCCCCCTCTACTGGTCATGACTTACCCATGAAGCCCACTTGACCACACTAGAGAAAATCCAAATGTTACCAAACATACCGGTTATGGGGTATTTCAGTTATCCCACTCAACTGGGAAACGTATGCTAGCCTTAACTCGTTAGTGCAAAAGTTCCTTGACTTTGTTAATTCAAATGCCCTGGAACAAATTGTCCATACCCCAACAAGGGGAACAAACATTCTTGATGTGGTCCTCACCAACATGTCAAACAGATACACTGCCACAACCCTCAGACCCTCATTAGTTAAATCTAACCACAAATCACTCACCTTCAAGCTGGTACTAAAACCAGAACTCACAAAGGGTGAAATCAGACTCAAAAACTTCACCAAGGCAAACTATACCCTCCTAGGTGAGGGTATAAATGCATTCCAAGCCCCACCTCAAGCTGGAAGTGGTAACTATGCCAAAGCTTACACTAAATCCCTGTACAATCACTTACATAAGTGTATAAACTCAGCCATATCAGAAAGAATCAAAGCCAGAGCCCCAAGTATAAACAAGCTGTCATGGTGGACATCAGCATCAACAAACTTTACAATAAACACAAAAAGTTGCTGTCCAAAAAAACAAAGGCAAGGCCCCAACAATGGAAAAGCACCCTCCTCAGCCTTAACAGGCAAATAAGACAACTTGTCAAATCCTCCAAGGGCTCCTTTGAGAGAAACTTAGCAAGTACAGCCCAGGATAACCATAAGGCCTTTTACAGCTACGTACATAACCTAAAGGGTACGACCCAAGCATGTGCAAAACTAGTGGCCAATGGTATCACACACACTGATCCCCACAGAGATAGCAAACCTGTTAGCGGATAAGTTTGGCAAAAATGTCACTCCCTTATCCTCTCCTTACAAGAAACCTTCCCCCAACCTCCCACCCTACATATCTGAAGAGCAGATCCTCAAAGCCTTGTCCAAGGCAAAGAACACAGCCTCTATGGGACCAGACGACATCCCAGACTGTCTTCTAAATACGCTAAAACATGAACTAGCATCACCACTAAGTACCCTTTTCAATCATAGCCTAACCACAGGCTTTGTGCCTCTGGAATGGAGAACAGCAACAGTTATTTCCCTCCACAAAGGTGGCCTAGCAACAGACCTAGGGAATTACAGACCCATAAGCCTGACCAGCCTCATCTGTAAGGCCATGGAATGCATCATCGTGGACCTCATAAATAAAGACATAGGTGACATCCAAACCATGGATCCTATCCAATTCAGCTTGATGAAGGGCAGATCCTGCCTGTTAAATCAGGTGGATTTCTTTGAAAATGTGGCCAAAGCCATTGATGAGGGCAAATCTGTGCACACAGCATACCACGACCTGGCAAAGGCTTTTGACACAATCCCACATTCAGGCATTACCGATAAACTTAGCATACTGAACGTAAACCCCTTTGTTGTAAGATGGGTTGCCAACTGGCTCACAAACCAGATAAACACTATCAAAGTGGGTGACTCCACATCGACTAGCAGACCTGTTACTAGTAGAGTGCCACAGGGGTCAGTGCTGGGCCCCCTACTGTTTGGTATGTACTTCTCAGAAGTTCAGGTCAAAACTAAGGGGTTGTGGCTGATCAAGTTTTCGTCTTGAGATACTGAAATTTGATATTTCAGTATTTCGAGATTTGAAAGTGGAACCTGCTTTATACATCAGTATAAGCTTAGAATTATAGTTATAATAGCATCTTGGGAAACAGAGTCTGTGTTAATAATTGTTTTTTCAATACAGATTAGAAAGAACTGATAAGGGAGGTGGGGTTGATGGTTTTGATTCATAGCCTCATAAAAAGAAACTTTGAAGTTTGTAGGGGACTCTGAAGAAATACTGTTTTGCTGAAATATATAATTCTTCTGACAGACTGTAAATTATTAAAAGTATACTGCAGGCCTAACATGAATATACCTGAACATCTAATGTTTTTGAATTCACTTGAAAGTCACTTGGCTAATTTAACAATAATTATGGGAAATAAAATTCAAATTTCAACTACCCGTGGAAAAATTGGAAGAGTAATTTTATAAACTTGTTTCCAGAATATATATATTTTTATATACCAAGAGTTTAACTTTAAACAAAAAGTGGAGAAGCCTACTAGTGGATCAAACTTATTACAGTTGATTTTAGAAACTAAAGAAGGTTTAGTAACCAATCTGCCTATGTTCCAACCCATTGGTTCCAACCTACCATGATGCACCTCTAGATCATGGTAGTATTATATGTGACATGTGAATACTCTAGGGATTAGTATGCATATGTACTAAGGCATGCTTACAATAAGTTAGATCTGTATGGGTTATGTAGAGATTCAGAAACTAATAAATTTAAATTTGGGGATGGAAATGGAATGTGGCTGGTTGAATCTTACAATTACTTGTTTTACGTATTTGAAAAAATTAAATATTAGAATGAAGAAATGTAAAGAGAAAGGTAAACATTTGTGGAATAGGCACCTTCAAAAATTATTAAGAAAAAAACACGGTGTTATAGAATAAACAGCATAAATAAAACCATGTATAATAAAAAAGTGCTAAAATGAAAAAAAATAAAGTTTGTTCTGAAGTATAGGAAAAGGATATATGAAAATAATCCTACAGAAAACTGTGATAATAAGATGTCCTTTTGTAAAGTATGTTAAAGCAAAGAAGAATCATAAACAGACAGGGTTATCAGTAGATTTTGGAGAGAAATGAAATGGTCGAAATCTTTAATGATAATTATGCTGGATTGTGCTGTGGAGACAAATTAAATAACCTGAAAATATGTGATATATATGATAATGACTGCCTAGCTGTATTGGAAGAGGAAGCAGTTGCATCATTAAAATGTAAAATTTATATTGCAGAAAAGTATTTTAACCATAGACTGGAAAATCATGTACAGTCCCAATATTTAAAGGAAGCAGAAAATCAGATAAGACCAATTATTGTCCTTTTAAGTCTAACATCTATTTGCTGGCGAATGTTTTGAGTGATGTATAATAATAAAAAAAAAAAACTTTCAAATGTTGGGAAATATGGTCCTGATTTGGATTTAAATAAGTATAATTTTATAAAAGGAAAGTCTGCCACCACTGGACAAATCAAATTTTATGATAAGGTAGCAAAGGTAAATGACATAGAAAAGTCAGACGTAGTTTATTTAGATGTTTCCAAAGCAGCTGACACCTTAAGACATGAGTGTATTGCTCAATGTTTACAAACGTATGGATAAACTCTTGCATAATAAAATGGTTAATTAATTGGCTATCTGATAAAGAACAATGTGTACTTCTTAAGATAGTCAATCAAGTTGGAAGACTTTATCCTGGGGGAATCCCACAATGTTCTGATTTGGAACCTTTATTATTCAACATTTTCTGAAATGCCAACTTCAAAAATAATTTTTGGATTATAAAATATGAGGTGACTGTAAGGTCGTGCCGAAAATAATAATCCAACTGATGTACATAATCTAAATAAATAGCTCAATAAAACTAAAGATTGGGTTACTATGCCTGAGATACGATTTAACCACAAGAAGTATAAAATAGTCATATTTGGTAAATATAATTGGGACAAGACACTGATGGGTAGTAAAGTTCTAGAAATAGCTGACTATGTCAAAGATTTAGGTACATGCTATAGTGGGTAAAGATGCTATTATCACTACTTATTTGAGATGTTTTTGAATTGTTGCACTTTGTTTACTGTAACACAGACTAGATTCAGACCTGCTGAATCTAGTTCTGTTTGGATAACTTGAGCACTAAACCAGGCTAAATTTTGCTGGAGAGGGTTCCTGTGCACCCTTGTGGTATTAGATGTTTTTTATCTGTCAACCCTGGGATTTCAGCTACTGGCTAAGGCTCTTGCCACCCCCATAGTGCCTTTTTTTAGACAATGTCAGAAGAACAAAATTCCCAATGTGACAATACCCTCTAAAAACAACCTCAAGGCGATGCTGCTAAATGCTAGGAGTCTAAAGTTGAAACTGCCCTTACTGGAAGCAGTCCTTACCTTGGAAGATGCTGACTTTTGTGTAGTCACAGAGACCTGGTTTAAAGTTGCAGAGAGCACCCCAGCCATACCAGGTTATATTCCCTTCCACATGT
The DNA here is from genome assembly GCF_019279795.1 of Protopterus annectens. Taxonomy (NCBI): domain Eukaryota; kingdom Metazoa; phylum Chordata; order Ceratodontiformes; family Protopteridae; genus Protopterus; species Protopterus annectens. The sequence goes on from NC_056737.1 coordinate 1,544,457,847, forward strand.
TCAGACCATAAACTGAAGCTGTGAGAACTAAAGGAGGTGGTGTATCATTATTCATTAAAGATAAATGCACCTCTAGACTGATTACACAACATGATTCCGTGGAATTGCTTCAGGTGCAATTGACTATTGATAAGACCCCTCTTCAAGTCATTGCCACCTAATGACCCCCTCCATGAAACAGGGCATCCACTCAGCCTACTTGGATTTACTTGAGTCAATCAAGCTACAACCGAATACCCTGGCTTTGGGCGACTTTAATTACCTGTCCACTGACTGGGTAAATTATATGTGTTCTAACTCACTTGCCCAAAAAGGTTCCTGGATTTTGTTAACTCCAATGCCCTGGATCGGCTGGTTGATACCCCCCACAAGGGCCTCAAATATCCTGGATCTGGTGCTTACCAACATGGGGTACCATTGCACCATCCCCAGTGCACTGCCCTCCTTGGTGAGATCTGACCACAAATCAATCTCATTAGAAGTAACTATAACACCAGACCCCCCCTACCTTAGCAGCAACTAGACTAAAAAACTTCTCCAAGGCCAATTACAACCTCTTATGAGACAGCATAAACTGCTTTGTAGCACCTTTCCCCACAAATGGAATGGACACTTATGTTGGGTTATACACCAATGTTATATACGAAGAGCTGTACAATTGTATTGACTCTGCCGTACCTGACAGGACCAAAGTAAGATTTCAAGAAAGAACAAACCTGCCTGGAGGACATCTGCTACACAATAAGAAAAATAAAGTGCTGTCTAAGAGTAGGAAGGAATGGAATTCTCACATTAATGTTGTGAGCTAGAATATTCTGCATATATAACAGTTTCTGTATTGTGGAGTATTGTTTTTCTTGGTACTAAAATTTAATAGCTAAACTAACTTTTGTACTTCCATTCGCTATTACAAACATCTACTTCCAATAGAAGATGAATGAACACATTAGCAACTTCCAAATTACTCCTATCAGGTGACTAAGTGGTAATCTTCTAAACTGGGGATTCCCATTCCACCCTCCTCTGGTGAGCTCATCTGTACTTTCCAGTTTACCATGGGCCATTTTCCTTCCCAAATAAATCTGGCTATATCCTTTTTTTAGGATTCTTCATTTCTCCTGTATAGGCATATAAATAGAGGCTCGCCAAAGTATAAGACCAATGGGACTACAAACTAGTTTGATTAATTCTTGTTGCTATTTAATACTTACAGTGTATGCAATCAATGTTTTACGTAAAGCTGTTCTACGCAGGCATCTGCTGAAAAGGGACTTTGTCCAATTGGACTTTCTTGATAAACAAACCATGACACATCATCAATCAACCTGACAACAGATCTAGAATGTATAAGGAGAGGTAACCTGAAATGTGTGCTCGCAGACGCGCACACACACAGGCTGAACATGCAAACTCCACACAGAGGGCACTCTAGCCAAAACTTATGAGGCAGCAATGACATTCACAGCATGACACAGTCGCCCACACATAGGGATACCACCTGTCCATTTTTATGCGAGACAGTACCTATGTATGGAATTGTGTGGGGAGGGACAAGAAAAACAGCAAATGTCCTGATATGTTAGTGCAAAACATATGTCCTAAGGTTTCTGTTGTAGTTGCAAACAATGTTGTACCTGAAACGCCTTGATGTTATATGAAAGATCAGAAATCAACTCACATTGTACAACAATAAGCTTTTATTCTGGAATAAATGAAGTCCAGTCATTTGCAGTGTCTGTATCTGAGGTGTGGCCTGCAAAGTCTTACATTTCCATAAAAAAATGAAACTTTGTGCACTTGAAAATATAGCAATCCACCCCACAAATGAAGTGTCAGGTGCACAAACAGACACACCAATACAGATTTATTATAGACAAACACATTGATGAAAGAAAATCCCTGTACCTTACAATCACACAACTGTACTCATACCTCTCTACCTCTTAGTACAAGAAATCTGGACAAACCCAAAAATAATGGGGGGACAAATGCCCAAAATAGGGACAGATGTTAAATATTGCTCTTATAAACTTACAAAGGTGTTAGAATCACGTTTTGTGTTGTCATGCATTTTCTTTAAGAATATGAAGTTTGAAACTCAAATGTCTGTCACTATTTACTGCCTTCAATTCCCAAAGGCTTACTAGAAAACCACTAATTTTTATGAGGAACAGACTAAAAATATGAGGCAGAAACAGGGCCGTAGCAGTTTGGGGACCCCCAGCAAATGTCAAGTTAGGGGAACCCTGTGCACTTCTAGTCTAAGTATCACCTTGTCTCTCCCACCCCTCCTAAGCATGCTGCAGATTTTTAAGAATAGTACACACAGACTGACCTGCAGCTACAATACTCTTACATTATAACAAGCCTGTGTTCTACACTATGTTTGTCCATCTCACAAAGGAACATTCACAGTTACTGGCATTTAGTTGCAACAATAATACATTACATTACAACAGCTCTAAGTACAGGGCTGGACCTAGGTGAAATGGCACCCTAGGCACTGCCTACTGTCCCCCTCACTCAATAACCACACACACACACCCTCCAGTGTTCCCCACTGTTTCCCCCATCTTGGGCACCCCACACCATGCATGTTACTTTGTTCTTCCTTTTCTCAGATTTTGTCTTAAGTGTTTAGCTTTTTTTGAGAAGCCATAACTTTTTATAGGCTCTGAAGTGCATTTTAAAGTTTGTTTTTTTTTGTACATAACCTTTTTACCCAGTGCTAGATTGAAGAGAAATTATGATTAAGGAAAGGCATTCAGTGTTGCTGTTCAACTTTAGTTTTCCTTGCATCCTTTCAGTACACCTTCCTTGACTAAAACAGCACAATAATAACCATTTAGAAAATATTTCAGTTAGGTAAGCCAGGGGCCCAGAAGCCATAGGGTTATAGATGCTCTAGGATCTACTTTAGAGCATTTCCCAACCTTTTAATCCACAAGTGGCCTAAACAAAAATCGTGAGTAAGAAAAGAGTTTCAGTCTTATTTTTTCTTTCAATGCAGACATACGTTGTGCCCAAGGCTTAATGTTCAAAGCTGACAAAATAGTTGCTCACAATAAACAAACCAATTGCTATAAGGATACACAGATCCGATCTAGGAATACTGCCTGCCTCCCTAAGCACCTCAGAAAAGACAGTCACTGCCTGTGCATCTCTCTGGTGTTAGATTGGGAAGAAAGTAGATGTTTAAACAGCCGCAGTCATGTATTTCAAGTGACTACTGTCATACATATACATAGCATGCCTCATCACTCTTTATGCCTTATCCCCAAAGGCATCAACCTGCATATGTCCCTGATGTACGATTGTGAAAAAAAATGATTATAGTAATGCATTTTATTTTTGTTGCTTCTAGACAGTACACTGCCCCTACACTACTACATAGTAACCTTCTTTGTATGTCTCTGAGAAAAGTGAAAAAAACAATGACCATATTGTCCCATCCCAAACACACGCTATAATGACCTCCTCTGCACACCCCTAAGATTTGAATATATTATGAAAAGTAAAGAAGTAATAAACTACAGTTGTGTAAAATCTTACCATAACGGTAGATGTCCTTGCCTTCATTGCTGCAGTATTCCTTACTAATGGGATTCCCTGCAGTGAAAGCCCACTGGCCGGCCAGTTTACAAAAGTTTGCCGTTGCTTTAAGGTACGTTAAACGTCACCTGCGCACTCCTTACATAAGGTAGGGCATAAAGGTGACCTTCAGGCGTACCATCCTCAGAACAGGTTGTCCCAGTACTAACAGCAGTCCAAGGAAAACGAATGAGAATCTGCACAGCCAAGAAGGGAAAAAGACCAGGGGGCTGGAGGAAGGGAGTGAATATTGCAGCGGTGAAGGCAAGGACATCTACTGTTATGGTAATATTTTACACAACTATACTATGTCCTTACATTCACTGCTGCAGTATTCCTTATGAATGGGAGATTGCAAAAGCTCAAGAAGAAACCTGGGAGTAGGAAGTAGCAGAGCCCTCCAAGTAGCCATGAAGATCAGCAGTAGCAAAACCAGATCTAGCTCTGGAGATACAAATAACTGGCAATGTTTGGTAAAGGTATGCACAGAAGTCCAGGTAGCAGCTTCAAGAATAGAATTAGTGTTTTAAGCCTTTGAAAAGAGCACCAGAAGAAGCCACAGCTCTAATGGAATGAGCCTTTATAGAAGAAGGAAGGCTCTCGCCATGAAAAGTGTAACAAAAGGAAATAGCCTTTGAAATCGTAGTAAAAATAGTCTGCTTGGAAACAACCAAACCTAAAGACCTAGGATGAAAGGAAACAAATAACTGGTCAGACTTCCTGATAGCTTTAGTTTTATCCAAACAAAATCTGAGTTGTCTATGCACATCTAAGGTATATAGCACCATCTCACTGTCAAATTGCAGGGAGGGAAATAATTAGGCAAATTAATAGACTGATTAAATGACAACTCATTAACTAACTTGGGCATAAAAGTAGTATTAGTATGCAAGGAAACCCTGTCCTCATGAAATATCATAAAAGGTGGACAAGCCATAAGGGCTTCCAACTCAGACACCTGTCTGTCAGAAGTAAGAGCTAACATAGGAAATGTCTTCCAAGAACAATTCTGCAAGGAAGCCAAAACAGCAGGCTCAAAAGAAGCCTGAGTCAATTTTTCCAGAACAAAATTAAGATCCCAGGGAGCAGGAACAGGCTTCCTGGGAGATCTAATATTAAGGACACCTTTAAGAAACTGCTTAGCCTCAAATCTAGAAGCTAATGGGGGGAGTTAAAGGCAGACATGCAGAAAGACCTGATAACTTGGCCTTAATAGACGAATAGGCCAAACTCAGCATTGAGCAACTCACACAAATAAGAAAGAACCAATGGAACATCCACAGAAAGTGGGTCCAGGTCACGAGAAAGGTACCAAATAGAAAACCACTTCCATTTAGATAAGTAGGATTTCCTAGTAGCAGATTTCCTGGGCTCCTGCAGGACCTGCAGCACGTTCTCAGAAAAAAAGGTGTGTATGAGGAATCAAAATCCTACCACCCACAGTGTTAGTTGAAACATGGACAGGTGGCAATGGATGAGAGACCCCTCATCTTGTGTGAAGAGATTCACCCTGTGAGATAACTTGTGATGATTGCCCCTGGCGAGATGCAGAAGTAGAGGGAACCAGTGCTGTCATGGCCAAAAGGAAGTCACCAACAAGATTTTGGGAGCATCCTGTTGAATCTTTGAACAGGACTCTCAGAATGAGAGAAAGGAGAGGGAATGCATAAAGAAACATCCCCTTCCTAGAAAATGAGAGGACATCCACCTTCCATACAAGATGACCTGGGACTCTGGCACAAAACAGAGGAAGTTGTCTGTTCAGAGGGGAGGAAAAGAGGTCTACTTGAGGAGTACCCCACTGGTGAACAATGCCCAGAAACATGTCCCTGTGAAGCATCCATTCATGGAATTGAGTGAAGGACCTGCTCCGATTGTTTGCCACAACATTCCGATCTGAAGGAATGCAAACTGCCTGAAGAGTCACATGATATTGGATAGCCAGATCCCATACCAGAAGTGCCAGTTGGCAAAGACGGTAGGATGTCGTACCCCCCTGTTTGTTGCTATACCACATGACTGTGGTATTGTCAGTGAATACCTTGAGAGGCCCTGCAGAGAAAAGAGGATGAAAGGCCTGAAAAGCCAGCATAAGAGCACTCATCTCTTTGATGTTGATGTGCTCCTTCTGCTGAGGAAGCGACCACACTCGCTGAACCCTGAGGGAACCAAACGTTGCTCCCCATCCACATCTGAAGCGTCTGTGAATAGATCCTGAGAGGGAAGTGGAGGCTGAAACAGGAGCGCTGGATTCAGAGACAACTGATAAATCCACCACAGAAGTTCGACCTTGAGACATGGGAGAAGAGGAACAGGAAAGTCTAGAGGATGTGCATGCTGAAGCCACACCAACTTCAGAAACCACTGGAACTTCCTCATGTGGAGTCTGGCCAAAGAAAGCATCAGAATGGTGGAAGCCATGAACCCCAGATCTCTCAGAAACTCCCTGGCTGAAATGGAGGCCAGGGGAAGAAGAGTCTGAAAGAAAGAAATGAGAGTTAGTGCCTTTGGAGGAGGCAGGGATGCCAGCATTGGCACCATTTGAAAACTGAAACCCAGAAAGACATGATCCTGAGAAGGAGTCAGGGAAGCCTTGTTGAAATTTATTGTGAACCGCAGGCTCTGAAGAAGAGAAATGGTAAAATGAAGATTTTGCAAAAGGACCTCTGGAGAAGATGCCTGAATCAGCAGGTCATCCAAATAAGGAAAGATCTGGATCCTTTGAAGCCTGCAAAAGGCAATCACAGGGGCGAGGCATTTGGTGAACACCCTTGGGACAGTAGAAAGGCCAAAGGGCAAAGCACAGAACTGAAAATGCCAGGAAGCAACAGAGTAATGCAAAAATTTCCTGAAAAGAGGATGGATCAGAATATGGAGATAAGCATCCTTGAGGTCCAGAGACACCAGTAAGGTCTGAGGGAGCAAGAGAGGGAAAAGGGACTGAAGGGACAACATATGAAAAGAAGGCACCTTCAGAAAGGTGTTCAGATGGGAGAGGTCTAGAACAGGTCTCCAAGTACCTTCTTTTCTGGGTACTAGAAACATTCTTGAATAAAACCCTTTCCCCCTTTGGGACACAGGCACTTCTTGAATAGTACCCTGAGACAAGAGGTACCGAAGAACCTCTGGGGAAAAAAGGAAGCTGTTCCCGAGGAGGCTGACGAATGGCCATAAAAGGTGGATGGGAAATCCAGACCATGAAGTACCCTTGATGAATGATTGACAAAACCCAAGAATCCTGGGTGATCTGGAACCAAAAAGGAAGAGAAAGAGGAATGTGGCTGGGAATGGCTGGATAGTCAGACAGCACTCAGTCTGTCAGGAAAGAAAGGCTTAAGAATCCCTGCAGTCTGAGCGGCCTTAGCAGGAGGAGTCCATTTACTACCCTTTCTCCCTTTAGAAGGAGGGTGAGACTGCCTCCAAACAAAGGCTGGCTTAGAAGGGCAGTTCCGTTGAAATTTAGGCACAGGAGAAAAATGCATGCTTAAGCTCATGTAAAGCCTTCCCCTTGTCCTGAAGAGACAAATAAACCAGCAGCTGCTTCATCAAACAAAAGAGTATTATCCAGAGGAGCATCTAGCAACTTAGCCTTAATATCAGCAGGCAAAGGTTGAAAACTAAGCCATGAATATCTCCTCAGGACCAAACCAGAAGCAGCAGCCCTTGTAGAGGCATCTGCAGCATCATAACTACATTTGATAAAATGACAAACTACCTGAGAGGAAGTCCCAAGCAAGGAAAGAGCAGAAGATTTACTCTCAGAGTCTGGAAGATCAGGAAGAACCTGACAGGCCTGAGAAAGAAGAGCCAAGGCATACCTAGAGTTATGGGTCTGATAATTAACAGCCCTAAAAGCTAGGGTAGATGAAGTATAAACTTTCTTACCCAGCCTATCCATGGTCCTACTGTCCTTGTCAGAAAGCATTAACTTGGACAAAGAAAGCAAATGAGATGGCTTATCAGAGGCTACAGGCACCACAGAGGGGTCAGCAGAAGAACATTTAAACAAAAAGGAACAATCCTCAGGCACCTCATAAAACCTATCAGACTTCCTGGGAGCTGGGGCAGAGAATCCTGTGCTTTAGAGGCAGTGGAAATAACATCCAATAAAGCAGGCAAGACAGGAGGCATGGACACAGGTTTAGGAGAATCCACTTGCAGTAACTCATAGTACCTCTTACCGATATCCAAAACCTGGGCACAATCCCACCCAAAAAAGTTAATCATCCTAGAGATCGTGTCCCCAAAGGAAATTTCCTCAGAGGGATTATCAAGAGTATGAGAATCCTCTTCCTCAGACCCGTAGTCTAAAGGAGAAGGAATCTGGGAAGAATAAGTAAGGGAGTCATCATCAGAATCCACCTCAGAAGAATGGAATTTTCTGGGCCTTTTAGGGAAAGAGGTGGACCAAGGAGGAGCTGGAACTGAAACCCCCTGAGGAGGCCACAACGACAGTAAAGCATTAATTAACCCGAGTAAAGGTCTGCTACTCACTTTGTGGATCCTTAGGAGCAGAAGAAACATGGTTAGTTTTCTGTTTCTTCTTCAAAGGGACAGCCGTCCTGGAAACCTGAGCAGGCTCAGACTCAGGACGGCATTCCACAACTGCAGTCGGAAACTCTTCCCTGAACAGAAACTATGGAACTCCACTAGACCCCTTGGAAACAGTCAACCGTGGTTCCCTCTGAACACCCAAAACGGATGCCTGCAAAGCCTCGTCGGATGTGCTACTTGCCAGATCCTCACTGGCCTCCAACTCAGACGCAGTAGAAGAATCCGATAAAACAACCAGGTGAGCCTCCGGGTTCACAATAACCTCAGGAGAAACTCCCGGCAGAGGCTGGAAAGTGAAAGATTCTGGTCTTACCTTATGCACCTTCTTCTTCCCAGACGGCTGACCCTCAAGGCAGGAAGTTCCATCCATAGTACCTGCAGCAAGAAGCTTAAGTCATTGGTTCTCAAGGAACAAGGAAAGGGAAGAAAGCCTACTATGAAGAGTTTTGGGGACAAACGCCTGACAAATTGAACAAGACGTATGGTCGTGAGCAGCACCAAGGCAAAAAAGACACTTATCATGGAGGTCTTTATGGGGAATCAAGTCTCCCACACTGGCATTTACCCTTCCTGGATGACATTAACCCCAAACAGCATTAAACAAACAGAACAAGTAACCAAAAACCCAACTGGGTACTTATCTGCAACTGTGAGGACTCCAGCAAACAGGAGTATGCACAGAAAAGCCAATAAAAAGAAAAATGGTAGGAAAAAAAAACAGATATATGCAACAGACTGGCAGTTAAAACAGTGTTCAGACTGGCAGCAAAGAAGTTCTGAGGATGGTATGCTTGAACGTCAATGCCCTACCTTACACAAGGAGTGCGCAGGTGATGTTCAGCATACCTTAAAGCAATGGTAAACTTTTGTAAACTGGCCAGACAGAGGGCTTCATGGCAGGGAATCCCATTTGTAAGGAATACTGCAGTAGTGAATGTAAGGACATCTACACAATCCCCAGCCCCCATATAAAGTACAGTTGTGTACGCTTACCATAAATGTAGATGTTAGAGTGTAAGGTTGTTGTTCTTCTAATCTGAATAATCAGATTCCTCAGAATCCTGTTCTGTCAGTATTTCAGGAGAAGGGTCTCTTTGCCTTTTAGAAGTTGTGGCCTGACTACCCCTGATAAGGGAGATAAGATCCTCCGCCATTTTAAGCATTTGAGCTTGGGGTGGTGGAGCAGGAGCAAGATGGTGACTAAAAGTAGATTTCCTAGGAGTAGCCTTGCTTCTAGGCCTAAGGGTATCCATTGGTCTGAGAGAAATGGTAGTCAGATGAGAAGACATTGTTTTTTGTCTAAATTCGGTAGTGCGAGTAGCCTCCATGGAAGCTGGTGCCTGAGTCGCGGCTCTGGACCCAACCAAGGCAGAGACAACCAAAGGCTCGGAAGATAAAGAAGATTTCTGTGGCATACCGGACTTCAAAAGGGTCTCGGTAGAGGCCTGCAAAAGTATTGGATCGGGCATCAGGGGTTGCAAAAGCACCTCAATGAATTATGGAAACTTGATGACCTGCTTAGCGGAAGAGTCATTGGAATGCTTAGCCTTGAGTGATCTGTCTCTATCCCTAGCTTTACATTTTTTCGGAATGTCTACAGACTGTTGGCTGACTGATGCCATTTCGGAATGCGAGGACGGAAGACGAAAATACCTGGCTACAATAAGAGCTCTATGATGAATAGTTCTCGAGTTAAAAGAGGGCACAGAACCGGCAATGGGGAATGTCGTGGTCTGGGCCTACACAAGTGAAGCAGTATGAATAGAAGTCTCTGTGTCGGATTTGCTTTCCACAGGCAAGACAATTGTTAACTTTTTCAGACATTGGTCAGTGCAAGAAAAAAGGATCCCCAACAAGGTACTTAGCTTTAGACGTTTTCGGCTGTAATTCAAAACTCTGGTAGCGACCGATCGGCACACTTGCAAACTGCTTCTTCTATGGGCTCCACGGCAAGAAAGACTGATGTAATGGCGTCGGCTGCCTTGCTTTATAGCACTGATGACCTGACGTCAGTTAGCCAGTGACAGCAGCTGACGCAGAAAAACATCAACTCTGGTATTCAGGCCAGCTGAGGGCTACCACAGCAGGGATAACCCACATTTGATGACTGCAACAGTGAAACACGAAGAACATCTTACAGAAACCATCTGTATACACACATCTGAGTAGAGCTGGTTTAGAATGTGTGCGCTTGAGAGCAGAGGCGACCAAGTCCAAGTCAAAATCCATTTATGCAGACTGGGATGTGGAAGCCACCGTGTCTGAATGTTCTGTGATGAATTTTATGCCTTACTTTTGAAATACAGTTACTTGTTAACTGCATTTTTATTGATACCCAGAAGAATAATGTATGTGTCCTGGTATTAATGGAAGTGTGCACAGATAAAAAATAAGCACTGTTTTTTTTACAAACACAAACAAGCATAAGCCATAACAATACTAGTTTTGCACTTATTCAGCAAACAGCAATACACTGTACAACAGTGGTACTGCAACACCAGATCAGTGACTTATTTAGCAGTCGTCAAACAATAGCAGGGTAAATCACTTATTTACCTCACTGAGGAGTAATGTATACTGTCCCTGATTTCACTGATCGTCCCTGATTTTGCCTCAAAATTTTACATTGACCCTTGTAAAAAAAAAAAAAAAAGTTTGATTTGCTGGCAAACTTTGTAAGTGAAGTAGAGGAATATTTAAAACATTTTCCTGATTTTGAGCCTTTATTCTGCTATTTTCAGCTTTGCCCAAAATTCTTGAGCAAAGAAGTTGCGAGTTATAGTATCTGGTGTCTGCCACTATTTACAAAACTCCCTGAAAGAGAAAACTATCTCTGAACATTGGAAGCATCAGCTTTTCTTAAAATCTAAGGTTTGCTCAGAGATCAGTCACTTTGGGCTGCTTATCTCTCTAGAACTTACCTTGCTCGTGTTCATGATCAGCTCCTAACAGGATCATATCACTGCCCCCCCCCCCCCCCAATTCAATTAATGAGCGTAATCAGGAAATTAATACATTTTTCTCCTAATTTTCCCCAAACAGCATCAGCTTTTGTGAGGCCCCCACACAGTCAAGGATGATTTTAAGCACCACCCCCCCCCCCAAGCCACAGTTATTATTGACACCTAAAGCTGGCTATGTTGTTAGTTTTAGTGGAGATAATTTCCACCAGCAGGATTTGATTGTCCCTGGCACTGTGTCAGTGGCACACTATTTAATGGAATTGTGAAGCTTGTTACTTGACAAAACACTGTTACTAGAACCAGACCACATCTTTTAACTTTAAAGGAAATATAAATAAGATGTATTTCTACCCACCTGGTTTATTAAGAAGACAAGCCTGCTATAGTCGCTTTTCTTGGTTTGACAGACATGTTACAAAATATCAAGATAACATAATTTGCAGTTGTTGCCCCCACTCCATGGGCAAAACACTAGAGTGCGAAAATCTGGGCAGTGGAGAGCTAATTTTGTACTGAAGTAGGAAAAATCATAAACAGCTCAAAAATCGTTGTTTCTCAGCATGAAATACCGCAAACAATGCCAGCCAATATAGTTCTCACGTATAAACCATTTAATCATATGTGGTTTCTGTCTTGGTGGTGACAAATGCAACACACAATTACTTGTCATGCACGTATACTGTACATCTTCGGCAGTATTGCTGTTTATACGTAATGTTACAATAAATTTACTGCAGCCCTAGCACGCTCAAGATGAATATTCTGTAAATTGTTATGCAATAGTCACCTGCATGTCTGTAAACCATTTATCTATCTCAGTGAGGTTCTGGGAAGTATCCCTATTACTTACGACAGGACATTTCTAGAAATTTCCTCTAGTGCCAACCGATAAAGTCAAACACCGATTTTTAATTCGGGCGCATAGGCAGTTTGCAATAAGTCAGTCCTATAAGTCTTATTTTTCTTAGAATACTACCTAAGCAGCTATTATATAGCACTCTGAGTGCCACATACCGGCCCGGGTTAGTCCTACAGAAGTTCTTGCTTTACGGCGCCATAGGGCGGCGTCCGAGTACCTACTGTCCTCTCACGTGTAGAGGGCCAAGCGCATTCAAACAGTTATTGTAAACACAGCAGAGAGGATGTGTTATTCTGTATATAGGTTTGTGACACCCGACAACTATAAACAGCGCCGCATCTAGCCTTAGGGTGGAGTAGTAGTACAACAGGCAGGTAGATTTTTCTGTTGTAGATGTAGCTCGTACCACCTGAAGAAGGGCTGAGTCTGAAACCCTTTGGTTTATTTTGAAGGCGGAGCTGGTATACATTACCTGTATGTGAGTCACATAGGGCAGTTATTGACGAAGGTGTTGTATAGGTAGGCAGTTTGATTTATAAAATAGAGTTGTACGCAGTTTCCAACTTAGGTGTATTCATATCGTATGCAATACTTCCATACCAAAGGTATAGCAAACTTTGAGTGTTTACTTTTGGAACCTTGTTCAGAAAGCGCTCACTTATGAAAACTTCGAGTGATTCCGGTAAAAATGAACGCAGGGACAGTGTGTTTGTCTTTGAAGACGAGCAACCTGGAGGTTGTAGTGATACTGTTGGGAAGCTGAATACAAACGCTGTGAACCAGTTTCTGGTGGAATTAATGTTTTTCTTTGGCAAAGCTTTTTTCTATCTTTTTCCTGTATATCTGGCCGGTTTTTTTGGATTAAGTATTAGCTGGATCCTTTTGGGCTTGTTCTTTTGGATGTGGTGGAAGAAAAATAGAACAGGGAAGCTCGCTCGGTTGTCTTCAGCTTTTGAAGTACTCGAACGCGAAAAATATATAATAGCCAAAGAAATCTATGATCACATGCCAGCATGGGTAAGTCAACACAGTGCATTGTCTTAAGTTTTTCTTTGTTTAATTTAACACAAATTGCTCTGCAGTGTTTTGAGTAAAATTAGACCCTCACATACCTCTCAGCCTGTTAGTATATGATCTGGACAATGTAAAAAAATAATGAGGTGTTAAAGGCCCCAAATCAGAGACAAATATTGGTTTTATAAACTTAAACATTTATTAGAATAACATGTTTTGCATAAGCATGCATTTTTCTGAAGGATATGAAGTCTGACACTCCGCTATTTCTCCCTGTATAGTGACTTTGGTCATCAGTGATTTGCCAGAATACCACAACTTTTCTGATAAAGGTTCAGACCAAAAATCTGGACATTGTGTGAAAATTTGAACATCTGTAGGTATGGACCCCCTCACACACACACCTATGTGGTTAGTAGAAATGGCTGGGCATCCTCCAGCATCCTTAAGAACTTCCCATTTCTAAAGAATGCCCTGTTAAAAGGTTTCTTTGCTTTGCTTTTTTGAGGGGGGGGGGTGACAAATTGTATAAGAATATGCATCATTAATGGTTAATGGTTCTTATCTTTTTCTCTTTCCGTGATGGAGAACTCTTTGTTACTGATGTCCAGCACAGTGACACAGGTAGAGACTGGGTATGGGATTAAGTTCTAATTAACATTCCGTTGTGGTCTGGTCTGGCAACACCCTAAATCTGCTGTAGGTTATTTAATGGTACTTCAAGAGTTGTGTAAAAGGGAGAGGATTGAAAAAATGTTCTAAAATGTTTCTGAGCATTGTGGACAATACAAACTAATAGAAGGACCACATGAAACAATTTTTTATAGAAATTGTGATCTCATCATTTGCATAGCTAGATAAACAAATCTGTACCAAGAATCATGATTTTATTTGCATACATTGCCAGTTAGTTGTGTCTAATGTATTGGCACAACTGCAGAAGCTTTCCTTTTTTATACATGAAAACTGAACATTTCCCTTGTGTATGAAGAGGACTCCTAGACCCTTGGTAAGTACAGACTTGTTTGTTCTTTTCCTTCATTGGAAAAGTTCCTGAAATAAAGGTGTGCGCTTTTTTTTTTTTCAGATTACATTTGTAAATAAGCCTCATAGAAGTATGAGAGTATATTTTTAAAAAAAACACTTTTTCTCTAGCCTATATGGTTTCTAGAATCTCATTACATGTACAGTATCTAGCATCCTTTCTTGTTAGCTTAACCCTTGAGATTTCCGGGTTGTTGAAGGAAAATTTAAAGGTGCTACATTTATAAATTAGCTTTTTATAGATGAACTGTTTGGCCTGCCTTGTCTATATATTATCTTGCCAGATATTACTTTCTTGAATCTTGCTGAGTAAGACTTGTTATGTAGCTTAGTGGCTGTTAGATTTTATGGGGATCCCTTTCTGTTTAGAGGGTCATGACTGTCTGTCTTTACTAGCAATTCTCTTAATTGCAATGTTTTGCTCACATGCTTTTCTTACCTTCTACACCTGTTTCCCGGGATGCAGCTATTAGCTTGACATAGCGTACTTCAAGAGTTGCATTATTCGTCCTTCTTTCCATTACAACTTTATTTTTATTAAACATCTGAGATACTTATTTTTCTTATACTGTTTTTATTTTGTCTAACTTTTCTTGTAGAACTTCTGCAATATAGTGGTAAAATAAATTTTTCTGTGAAACATTGCACCTCAACACAATCCCCCTCCACAGTTTCCTAAACCATACAGCTGTTTTTTTAATGTGGCTATCCTAAAACACATGCTCGCTCTCTCTGTCTCTCTCATATAGATTCCCCAACCTCTTATCAACCTGCTCAATTACTTTTTTTTTTTTTTTTTTCTATACATATTCTACTACTTGGCCTTCAGGGGTTCAGTCAAGTCAGGTGACTTTATCCAGAATAATTACTTGACTCTTTATCATGAAAAATATTGGCGGTATTAATAATAAATTAAGTTTTCTTGAAATGTTGCTTAATATACTCAAAAGAGAGATATGTGCTGTTATTGAGAATTATTTAAAATTGGATTACATTCTTCTATATGACCCCTTCCATACTGTTAAAAATATCCATCCTAGAGTCGAAATTGACAGAACATTACTTTACAAAAAAAAAAAAAAATTCTCAGTCTTTCCCTTATTTCCTCCTTTTTTTGCCAAATGAAGCTGACCCACACTTCTTACTCTTGGGTCTTTCCACTGGCCTCATACAAAAACTGAATATATGGCCATTACTTGCCTCCCACCCTCTGGTACACTAACTGACTTCACTTCTTTGCTAGATGCACTAACAACTTGATCTTCTTGTGGTCTTATACTTAGTGAAGACTTGGACCTGAGCTGGAGGAGTCATCATAAACTAAAACTGTAGCAGTACTCTGCAGTTCATACCCTCACTCATCCACTTAGCTAAACTCAGTCATCCTAATTCTTCTAATAATAATCACTCCCTTGTAGACAAAAACTGGCATTATCTTTACCAACGTTACCAGTTGCTGTTTGTCTCATACTACTCTTCTAACAATATTAGCCATCACTATCCTATCTTTTCTAAGTGGTCCTTAACTCCTCCTGACCCCCATTTTGCCCTGTTGTAGTCCTTTTGTGAACAGCAGCTCTTTCTAATTAATTGCTAATCTCTGTTTACTGGACCTTTTGCGTTATCTCAGTAACTACTGACACTGTTATTTTTCTCCTTAACAATGCACTTTTCAGCCTTCAAGCAAACTTTTTCTCTTATTAGTCAACCTCTGTACTAAAACACCAAATGTAGATTGGGGCAAATATTGGTGTTTATGGAAAGATACTCAAAGTGATTATTGCTGTATCCTGTTTCAGCCTATGAAACATGGGGTGAGAATTGTAGCTGAGGCTGGTAAAAGTACCTTTTGCAATTCTCTTGAGTTTAGTAAAACCTTATTCTCCTCGCCCGTTCCACATATCTTTAATTGACAGCTTGCTGCATGATCATGTCAGTGTCCACATTCCCATAACTACTCTTCCAAACGTCTTTTCACATTTTCTCTTGGCTAATGCTACTGCAGCTGCTGCTTTCATCCCTTTGTTGTAATCTTCTTGTGTTCTTTTTCATTGCTGTTTCAGTTAATTTCTGTTGGCACATAGGATACTAATCTCTAGGTGTAGCAATTTCAATTATGCTACTTTTGTCTTTTTTTTTTTTTTTCCTTGGACTACAAATTATAGTTTTCTTAACTGTTGGTATTGGGTGACCCCATGTGATCAAAACATTTGCTATAGTGCTTTTTGAGTTGCGTTTCCAGTGCTTCTCAGCTAGTTGTATATTGAAGCATTTGCACAGTTCCCAGTGCAACAGTCTTTCCACGTTATTGTCTTTCATTATGGCTAACTAGTGAAACTAAAATGCTCCTTAAACTTAGTGACAAAACTTGGAAATTATGGCTTATTACCAAAAACTCAGGATGACTGCACCACCTATCATAAAATCAGGAACAAGGCCAAACACCAAATCAAACAAGACAAAATAAATTGCACTAAACTGCAAAGGAAACACCAAAAAAAATCCTTAAAGATTCTAGAGTGCAATCAGAAAAATCTTTATCCGTGTCAAAATACTACCCTTCTCCCTAATTTACCAGATAATCTAGGGACAACTGCAGAACAGTGTAACAAGTACTTCCAAAAGTATCCTATCCTTAACTAAAAATAACCCAACTCCAATACCAGCAATATTTAGTTCAACCAACAACAATAGAAATACATATCTCCACAATGACCATAGAAAAATTAAGAAACTCAAACCTACCATGATAGCAGCCCATAACCTTCCAGCTGAGTTCCTAAAAGTAGCAGCCAAAGCCATTTCCTATCCTGTATCCATACTAATTAACCACTCCATAGCTGAACAATATTTCCCATCTATGTGGAGAATTTCTCATATAATCCCCTTGCATAAAGATGGTAATTCAACCAAACTCACAAATTATCGACCTATCACTAAACTCTCCCCACTTTCTAAGCTAATAGAAGGATGCATCCATTCTCAAGTTTTTACAGTACCTCACAACCAGTAATCTACTGGCCAAAACACAGCATGGCTTCAGACCCCATCACAGTAGCACAGCTGCCCTCCTTAGCTTTACCAACACTATCGATCAATTTAGAAACTAAGGGAAAATAGCATCATTGGTCTTTCTAGACATGTCTAAAGCCTTTGATACAGTTTCTCACCACAAACTACTTAATCTCCTTGCCAACCTTAACATTAGTCCCTAAGCTCTTACATAGTTCCAAAGTTACCTAACTGAAAGACAACAAGCAGTTAGGTAGCTCCAGTACCTATCCCCCCCCCCCCGTGCTTCCAGTATCACTAGGAGTCCCTCAGGAATCCATTCTTGGACATCTTCTTCTTTTTAATATTTACCAATGACCTCAACACTACCTCCCCCCAGCCTCCATAATCCAGTATGCTGATGATTCTACACTTATAGGTCCAGCCACTAATGCACAACACCTTCAGTGAAGGATTTTTGAGTTATACCCTGAAGTGGAATCATGGCTAACTCGCAACTCCTACTTAACACTAGCAAAACCAAACTGTGATCTTTCAACCCACCCGACCCACCTTCCATATAACTGCTAGCAGTAATACAAAAATTACACCTGATTTACAAACAGAACTACTAGGAGTCATAATTGATAAGATGAATTTTGACCTTCACATAGCCCAAACTATTAAGAAAATACACACAAAAATGGGAACTCTATACAGAAACAAGATTTCTTACCCCTGCTACTAGAGTAGTAATAGCCAGAATCTACCTCCTGTCAACACTTCACTGTGCCTTGCTCATACTAACTTCTTTCGGCTTTTCCCATTTAGGGGTTGCCACAGTAGATCACCTGTCCACTCATGATTGGCAGTGGAGTTTTATGGTGTCAAGTTGCCAGCCCGGCGCCCAACCATCCACAGAAGGCACACACATGCATGCACTCATGCCTAGGGCCAGTTTAGAGTGCCCAGTCCACCTACAGCTTGTCTTTGAGATGTGGGAGAAACTGGAGCACCCGAAGGAAACCGATGTGACCACAGGGAGGACATGCAGACTTCGCACAGAAGGCACCCCAGCCAAGGCTCGAACCAGAGAACCTCTTGCTGTGAGGCGGCAACACTAACCGCTGCACCACCGTGGCCGCCCCCTTGCTCATACTAACTAATCTCAAAAAGTCAGATGTAAATAATTTAGGAACATGCTATAATAAAATTGCAAAATTTGCTACAGACTACACATCACCGTCCTGCCTTAAACACTTTCTTGGTTAGAGCTACCACAACTCTTAACATACACTCCATTAACCATGGCTCATAAACTGCTCTAGCAGTCTGAGAAAATGCCAGCTCCTATAAACATTATTCACCCCTATTCCAACAGCCGTACTCTTCACTCATCAAATAAATCACTGCTTCAGGTTACCAAATCTACTAATACTTCAGGTGATGTTTTATATTCCTCTCAAGATGCAATAGCTTGGAACACACTTCCCCCCTTAACCTTAACAACTTCAAAAAATTACTCAAAATTCATTTATCCAAGCCATGGCAGCATTCTTCTACCAGTCCAGGCTAAGGAGATCTACTACCATTTCTCGTACTCTCCTCATAAAATTTACTTTTAAACCTTTTTCCCAGCACCCTTCCTTCATCCTACTGATCCCAGTCAAACTTCTGTCGTGCAAAGCTCTTACACACCCCAGACCATACATCAATTTCAACTGTTCAGCAGTTTTTCTGCAGGATCCTGTTGACTTTGTTGGCGCAATCTGTCTTCATCTTTTGTTAAATTTCATAACATGTTAAGAGTCTATTTTTATATAAAAAATAAACATTTTGTCCCTGGTTTTTAGTATCTGCTTGTATGTGAATATGTACAATTTTTGTACCTCAGACTATGGATGTATGTAAAAATGTACAAGTGTTTGTAATTCAGACTTGTTGGTGTTATTTTGAGTGTGTTTCTTTGTGTGTGGACTTTTTCTGTCCAAGCTTGTGCTGAAAATGGGCTACCACCCAGCTGGACTTTCCCGGTAAAAAAATTAAAATAAAAAAATAAATTATACAGAACCTGAGCCATAAGTGTATTGCAGCCAGCAATGAGATCTGCAACTGTTTCCAGTTCTGTTTTACAGGACCTGCATTTGTCTTTCTCTCACTTTTTCTACAGACTTGTAAACCAACTCGTGTGCACCACACTGTCGTATGCTGCAATTATCTTCTTTCCATCATTTGGTTTAAATTCAGCTCTCCTTAACCTGTCGTGCGTCAGACCATGGTCAACATGAGGTTATTATTTGCCACTACATTTGTGGGGATTTCCAGTTTTCTTTCCTTTTTCTTCTTGTCTTTTCCTTGTATTTTTCTCTTCTGTTTTAGCACTTCTATTTGCTAATTCTCCTCTGTTTTTGGTTTGATGTCCTTTCTTACTCCTTTCCAAATTGCTTCTGGTAAACTAAACAAAACTGTCATCTTAGACTTCTCTTCATGCTTTAGAACTTTCACAATATTTGGATCTGATGAGGTCAACATATGGATGCTGTCCCATGATTGCAGAGCTATACACATAGTTTCGATGAGGCCCATACCTTCTTCAGAGGGAGTGATATATCATTTGGTAAGCTTGAAACACTTTTTGTTGCACAAATGATACTTTATTCCCAGATGTCAAGGCAGTTTTCAGTATTGCCTTTAGTCTTCTGAAGCATTCTTTACAAAGCTCGTTCTCATTTGTTATGGTTTTATTGCCAGCCCTTCATCTATTCCCAAATGTTTATACACTGCACTTCAGATTCCTTTACAGTAAACTCTGTTAACCGGCACCCTTGGGGTTTGGTAGATGCCAGGTAAGTGTAGTTTTTGGTTGCTTGAGAGTCACTATTAAAAATAGACCTGACAAATACTGTACTGTATACTATACCATAAACACTGTATTGATTTGATTTTAAAATTTGAAATACAGTAATTAAAAGCCTGACTGGAATAATATTTTAAACTTGTATTTCTGCTAGAAAGCGTGGCATGCAAAATGGTTTTCAGTGGCATGCTGAGTGGATTGGAACTGAATGAATTGAAGAGAGTGAATGCATGTATGAAAGCAGAAGCAACTGTGTGAGAGAGATCGGAGAGATGTATGAAAGCTGGGAGAGTCTGTGTGAATGTCTACGAGTGGATGTGCAATCCGATGCAAACTGAGTATGGAGCAAGTGTTGACATTTTAGAGATTTCACTTGTTCTCAGGTTGAGGCGAGAGAGAAGTTATTTGTATCTTTGTTTTCTCCAAGCAGAAACATACAATAAACTCTCAGTTAACCAGCACCCATGGATGGGGATTGGTAGATGCCGGATAACTGTAGTTTCTGGTTTCTTGAGAGTAACTTTTAAAAGTAGGCCTGACTAATACTGTACCCTATACTGTTTGTATGGTTTGACTTGTTCGTAGGTTGGGGGGAGAGGGAATTTATTCCTATCTTCCTTTTTAAAATTCTAAAAACGTAAGGTATGTTTCTGTTGGAGGGGGGAGCAAAATGCAACACATGAAAATTGTACAGTATTTCTTCGATTTATTTATTTATTTTTTTTTTATTTTTTTATTTTTTTTTTTTTTTCTGGTTACTTGCATTCCAGTTAACTAACAGAGTTTACTGTAGATCGCAGTCCTGTCCCAGCTTGATATTTTCTTGGACCTTCAGATTTCTTGTTATAAATATTGCTTTTGCATTTATTAGGCCCAAATGTTATTCTTATGTTTGAGAAAATTTTAATTTTTGTAGTTATGTTTTTAGATCCTAATTTGATGAAATATATACAGTTTTAAATCCTTCATAAAAAGTAGATGATGTTTTCGAACAAGGTTGGTTTCTGGAAATTACTTAATAGACTAGGGTATTGTTACAGATTAAACCGCTTAAGGGCAAGAAAAAATATCAGTGGTGACAGAGATTCACCCTGGAATATCCTCTCTTGAATTTCTGTTTCTGATAATAATTTGTCCTTTTATTGCGGCTGTGCTGCAGAGTGGCTTTTCACTGTTTCATAGTCTAATCGGGAAAAGCCGAAAGACACAACAACATAGTCACTGCAGTGCAGTTGATCTGTGTGTGTGTGTGTGTGTGTGTGTGTGTGTGTGTGTGTGTGTGTGTGTGTGTGTGTGTGTGTGCGCATTCCTTAATCCAGGAATATGGGGTGCTGTTGGAATATGTATTTTGTAATCTATCCATGCCATGCTTAGATTCTTCCCAGCTTTACAGTTTTATATTGTGGCTTTATTTACCAATAGGTGAGCCTTTGCTCCATATGACTTTATCTTTTTCTATTGCCATGATGGAATTTTTTATAGTTGCTATAAACACTGTCTGCAGCAATTCTAGTATGTAATTTTATATATTGCTGGAAGGCAAGTTGTCTGTATTTCTTAGGATGGCTTGTAGGTTTGCTGTTAGAGGAGTAATTTTTATTTTCCTATTAACCAGATTTGGTGTCTATTCAAGATGCACATAAGAAATCATTTTTACTCTGGGTTAAATGTTTATATAAGATGGTAATATCTTTAGCCAGAACTTAAGTATTGTATTTGGATGTGGAGTTTTTCTTAAATCTCTCTCCATTTCTCTGGCTATTACATCCACCCATTCCACATTCTCTATGCACAGTGGGCATGGGCTGCTTATGGGGCCCATTTTTGTTGAAGCACACATTTGATTTACTAATATCACTTCTTGCTTCTAAACAGACTTAAAAAGCAAGGCTTTTCAAATAACACTTTAGAATGCTGTTTCATATATTTAATCAATAGGCTTGTCTGCTCTTTCATATATTTAATCAATAGGCTTGTCTGTACTTGACAGAACTCTTCCATTTGCAAACACTCACTTGTAAAATTGAGGATAGAACCTTGCAGAATATGTAATCTTAGTGTTCTCACTTTTCCAGACTTGCTGCTGATATTCCTTCACTCACAGTTGTCTTGTGTGATTGTGGTCTATTCTCGCTCAAAGGACATCATATTTCTAATCTACAAAAACAATTTCTCGATTACCTGTTGTGGTTTAAATGTAAATTCATGGTTTTATTTAGCAAAAAATAAAATTGTTCTTTAGCCCCTTCTAAAAACTCTGTTTTGTTACAATTCAATATTTTCATCATTCTCAAGGTGCGGTGGCCTTTTAGCTTTATGGGTTGTGTCCTGCCCAGGATGCAGTAACCTGACAGCATCACAAAGCTCTGACTCCCTTCCACACCTTTATTCTGACTACTGATTGGACAGCCTAGTGGAGGGAAATAGAGTGAAGAAACCCTCAGCGCATTCTTGCCATCTGGAGAGGAAGCAGTTTTGAGGCTTCACATGAGCAGCAATTAGCCTTCATAGGTGCATACTATGCTAATGATCACTGGGGCCTTTTTAAGCAAGTTCTAGTACCCTTGGCAAGTGTAAGCAGGGGCTTAGATTAAGCATTTGCAAGCAAGGTCCTGGGAGATGAACCATTTGCAGATTACCTGTGTCCATTAGAGACATAAGTGCCAAACCAGGGATGAATTTCCTGTTCCCCATCCAGTTGTCCAGGTTTGACTTGAATTGGGTTAGGGAGGAATTCTGCTCCTCATGGATGAGTAGCCTGTTTATGGGATACATGCGTGTCTCTCCAGCAGGTCCTGTTTATATTCCAGGCAAGGTTAAAGTCTTTAGAATGGGTAATTCTGGTGTTTGTTTTGTGGATATGCAGGAGGTCTGTCAGAATGGGGTGCAACCAGTGCCTTGTAAATCAGGCATAGATCTCTTGTCTCCAGGCTGTTGATGTTGAGAAGAGAATACAGATATAGGGCTTTGAGGCTGGCTGCACAGGACATGTTATTTATGCCCTGTATTCTTTTGGTGAGGAACCTTCAGTGGACATTACAGCTGCTGGATGTGCCTGGTAAGGTGCTTACTAAAGGGGGCATTATACTCAATGATAGGTCTGACGAATGCCAAATACATTGGCACATTAACCTCGTTGGACCTTGGATGCCATTCTTTGTTTAATAAGTTACACAACATAGAATGATTTCCTCACCACTGTAGGGACATCATTACCAAAGGCTAGATCATTGTCTACATGTGTCAAGTCACTGACAGCTGGGTCAACTCTTAGATGGTTGGTCAGGGGTGGCTGACTTCCCGCAGGAAACTGTTATACATTCCTATGTGTTTTGGTTTAGTTCATAGCTCTGACACCAGTTGTTTGTGTCACATCTTCTTGGAGAATATTAGTGTTGGTGGGGGATTCTGTAACTGCACCTAATTTACAATAGCCTGCAAATTTGTTAAGCCAGGGGGATTTTACATTGGCCTTGACTTTAGAGAAGTGGATGCCAAAAAGGAGCAGTCCCAGAACAGAGCCCTGAGGACTCCACTTGTGACTGGCCTCTTTGTAGCGGTGGACTCCCCAGTTGTAATTTCTTGAGTCCTATCTGAGCCAGCTAGCTACCCACAGGGTGACATAAAGGTTTATACCTAACCTCTTGTTTGTCAACAATGTGTGAGTGGGGTATTGTCATTTGGCTCGGTCATGTCAAGATAGGCAGTGTGAACTGTTTTGCCCTTTTCCATTGCTTTTATGACCTTCTCAAATAATTCCATGAGGTTGAGTAGGCATAACCTGCCCTTGACTAAACCAAGCTGGGTTGGGTTTAGTGTCTGGAGGTTTACTGCCATTATTGACCATTAATTTTATGGCTTTATATATGAGACTACTGAGGCATATGGGTCTGGAGATGGCCTGCCTTTGTGCAGAAGGATGTTTGTTGCTGCTCTCCATTCTTGATGGACAAAGTCTGTTTGGAGGCTATGGTTAAATATTTATTTCAGAGGGCATGATAAGTCTTATTTCACGTTATTTAGAAGGCAGCCTTTGATGATGTTGGGGCCTAGTGATGCTTTGTTCTTAGCCATAGAGAGAGAGGGAGAACATTGAGGACCTGTTCCCTATTGTAGGGGAGTTGTATTTCATGGTATTTCCTGAGCAGATGCTGGGGGGAGAGCGAGGCAAAGTCAGAGCTGAATTTGGCTGCCAGTAGGTTTGCTGTATCTTCTGGCTCAGTTTAGGTGGTTCTGTTTTTAGTGAGCTCTGCACACAATTGTGTACTGCCTTTTGAGGTTGCAGACATAGCTAAATAATACCTTGCAGGTGCCCATGGCATGGGAGGCCAAATTTACCTCAAATTTGTCTTTGGTGGACTTTTTGTCCCCTGAGTTGTGTAGTTTGAGAGGTAATAGAAGACTGCAATGGTTATCCCACTTCACAAGGGTGGATCGTCAACCAACTCTGGAAACTACATGCCCTAATAGTCTGACTAAGTTAATATACAAATCCATGATACAAATTATCATGGAAATGATCAACAGACAGGCAGACTTCAGACACTGGATCCAACTCAGTTTGGCCTTATAAAGGGAAGGTCATGCCCTCTAAATCTGGCAGACTTCTTTAAGAAGGTAACCAATGCAGTGGATGAGGGGAAAATGGTGCATACCACCTACTTGGTCCTGGCATTCGATACAATACCCCACTCTGGTATAGTTGAACTGGGCATAAACCCATGTATAACTTTCTGGATTGCCAGACAAGATCCATGAACTCTGGATTCGTGAGACCACATCTGTTAAGAGACTGGTCATCAGCAGAGTACCTCGGGGCTGTGTGCTAAGAATTCTCCTATTTTGCATCTATTTCTCCAAGGTAAAGGCTAATGTCAAAGGCCTTTGGCTGACCAGGTTTGCAGATGACTGCAAATTGGAAGCTATCGTAGATCCTTTTGTAAGATTTAAAGCCCTATCTCTGTACTCTATTTTCTTCAGGTTACTGAGAGGCAGTTTATGCCTGGCATACAAGGTATCCTTGGATCCAGCTCTGATGGACCTTTTGTACATTCGCAAAACTGCATCAGAGCCACTAGATCCAAGGACTTAAAATTTTGCTTGTGACTTAAATTAGACAAGTCCATGAAATTGATGTCTCAAAGAATCCTCATACTCTGGAACAGGCTTCCCATCCATGTAAACCAGAATCCATCTCTAACCTTAATTAAACATAACTTTGATCAATGGATGGGAAATCAGAAATTTACCCTGCGTCTGGCCCCATGTTTTTAATAGTTTTGATATTACTTCCTGTCTCCACCTAACATAGCCCCCCCCCCACATAACCTATATAAATTTCCTAACTAACATCCATACCCCTCCTAATAAATGCCCATAATGCATAGGGACGCAGTTGGGTTGGATTGCATGGCTAGGCTTATAAAAGCCCTGGTGGTTGTTAGCCTAGTATATAGCTATGAACCTATGAGAGTGCTCTTAATCCTGCTGGGTGCTACACCTCCTAATTTTGCCATGATTTTCTTCCTTTTGATTTCCATCCTGTTTATGCTGTGAGTCCACCTGGGTAGCTTGTTTTCTTGAGTAAGTTCTGTACTTATTCCTGGTGGATACAGCTGCCTCTGTTAACATATTTACAGGATTTCTGTGAGCAGTTTGCATAGGTAGCACTGATTTCCGGGTTTAGTGAGACTTGAAAGTTTTTCCTGCTTATCACTTACTAGCAGGAAGTTGACACTGGATTGTTCAGGAACTACTCTAAAGGCTGTCTGGGGTCCCAGGTTTATTTTTTGCTTCAGAGGATACCGTTTTTGTGATCTGACCTTACCAAAGAAGACCTTACACTGGGGGATGCAGCACTCTCTCGTATTAGTGAGGACCAGATCCAGTATGTTTCTCTGTGGTTGGTGTTTCTCCGTGGTTGGTGTATTGACAATCTGGTCCAGGGGTTTTGCGTTTACAAAGTCCAGGAATCTTTATGCCTGCACATTTGGTGTTGTATATGATTCCCAATTAACAGTGTGGTAATTAAAGTCACCCATGAATGCTATTGGGTTAGATGGTGAGTGTTTCCTTTAAGTCTAAGTATGTGTTATGGGTTTCATGGGTCATAGAGAAGGACCTGTATCTTGCAAGGATTTGGTGCTGTCAGTGGCTTTATACCATGTCTCGTGGCATAGATGTCTACTTTCTCTGGGGTGAGGAGAGCTTGTAGGGAGTGGAGTTTCTTGTTTGACTCCTAACGTTGAGCAGTAACAACTTCATTTTCTTTCTTTACTGAATTATCCCTTGTGACATAGGCAAACTTATATTTATATGAAAGCAATCAAATCATGTTAACAAGTTTACATTTACAAGTACTATACATCATGTGCATTGTTATTGTATACAATCTGTAAGCGATATTATAATCATTATTCAGTGACTGCTTTCACTTAAACCTCATTCCTCCTCCAAACCATTTTCTGCATGAATTGTTCTGAGAATTTTTTTATTTTTTTTAAACAAGAAATAGCTTTATTAAATTATGGCATGGCATACATACATACAAATATTTCAAGCATGGGCATCAATGCCTTTCTAGCTTGCCAGTATACCAAAACAAGTGTTTCCATAAGTGTCCAGGCTGTTCTTTAAAAATATCTAAACTAGTACTTTCTTTAATGTAATTTGGTAGTCTGTTCCTTGCATCAGCTGCTCTCTGAGAACCAATTAGTACACTTCTTATTCCTATAGAATTTTCTGCATAGGTTGCCTGATTTTCTACTACTCTTTGACCCCCAAATATTCCCAGAGGTAGTTGTCTGTAATCACCGTATATACCCAAATAAGATCTCCTCTTGGATATCTAAAAGAGACACTGTACAAGTTCAGATATTTTAGTCTTGCGTAATAATTTTCACATCCATGGATGCCCTTGGTATAGTTCTACTGTACTCATTCCAGTTTACTCATGTTTGTTTTCTTATAAGGTTTCCATATTGTTATTCCATACTCAAGTTTGGGTCTAATGTAACTAACAAAAACTTCAGCATTTCTGATTTCCTAGACTTTATCAATCTTTTTTACAACCTATAGTTTTATAACTATCATTAAAAATTGGTTGATATGTTTAGAAAAACTCAAAGCTGGATCTACTAGGGTTACCATATTTGGTTATATGAAAAAGAGGACGAAAAAAATATGTGCTGGTATTATACCAGCACATATTTTTTCGTCCTCTTAGGGCTGAAGAGCAAAAAAAAGGTCTTTAATCTGGATGTAGAGCAAAAAAAAAAAAAAGGTCTTTAGTCTCGTCTTTAATGCGGAACATTGCATTGCAGTTTTCCTCATTAAAGACAAGTAGCTCTGTGTTTGGCGATTTTGATTGGCCCGTATGCCGGTATACGAGCCAATCAAAAACTCGCACAGCGGACCTTCTTCTGTTCAGTGCGGAACATCTGGCAGTTCCGCATTGAACAGAGCTCCGTTTTTTTTGATTGGCTCACATGCGAGCCAATCAAAAACTCTCACTCAGCTCCTTAACTGAGTCTACAGTTTCAATTACTGTGTGCTGTATTAAATATTCACCTTTCAATGTATGTCTCCCAAATCTCTTATCAGCATATTATTTTGCTGTGCCCAAATTGTTAATTTAGTCAAGTTCTTTTGCAGACATGTCTTATCGGTTACACATGTAATCTGTTTACACAATTTCAGGTAGTCTACATATAGACTGTAAAACACCTCAGATGAAAAAGTTGGGTCTGAAAGATACAATCTAAACAAGCAGGGGCCTAGGACAGAGCCCCTATGGGACACCTTGACTGTAACCAAGAATTTCACATGACCAATTGCTGTATACTTGCCATGTCCTATTTGTAAGCCATGAAGCTATCCATCTTATTAGGAGTACATTGATACCTTATTTATTGATCAGTGTTTTGTGGATGACCCTGTCAAATGCTGAAGTTAACTCTATATAAATTCCATCACAGCACAATTTCATTTATAGCCGTCATTATATTGTGATAGAATGTCATCTTAGAAGTGGTAATAGATATTTTCAACATATGCATGCTGATATATGGTTTTAAGTCAAAATCTATCCAGTTTTGACAATAACTTGCCCCTTATTACCATCTCCATTATTTTTCCACAACATAAAAGTAGATTTAAGGATCTGTATGACTGTGGGTTTGGATCCAGTTTGTGCAGTTTTTTTTCAATATGTTCCAGTTTGATTCCAGTGTCTGAGGTTACTTGGATGTCGCTAGAATAACTTTATCACCCTCTTTGTGGAGCCAAACTGTTTTGCATAATATTTTGTAAATATACCCATAATCTGTTGTCTGAGAAGAAATGTTAGAATCTGCACAGAGTTTATCAATGTGTACGTCTTTACTCCTTCCACATCTTGTATATCTATAAAAGGTTTCCTATTAAACTTAATATCTTTATATAAATTTTCTTCAAATTTTTCTTTATCTTGTCTCACACTTTGCTTTTTGTCCAGCTTGTTAATTTCATTTTTCAAAGTTATAGTTTGACGTCTGTTCCATTTCTTATGTTTTTTGTCTGTCACCTTAATCAGGTATTTTGTTTTTATGGGAAAATATCCCCCTGACGTTGTATGCCTAGATCCTGATGTTAAACATTTTTTTTATTTTTTTGCACTCAAACAATTTCTCTTTCAAAACTTTCCACATTTCATCTACAGTTTTTCCACTGAACAACATCACTCCAGTTTTACATAGTGACTATTTTGCTTCGATAGTATAATCTGTAATTAATTTTCTATGCATTGATTTAGATTTCAGTTTTGAAGCATTATCTAGCAATGAATTAACTTTTATAACCCCATGATCACTGCACCTCATTGGTGGTAAAACTTGACTGGAAGTAACAGTAATTTCTTTAGGAACACAATGTCTAGCGTGTTCCATTCCCTGGTATTTTGTTTTACAATCTAAAGCAACTGTTGATGTCCTTACATTTACCGCTGCAGTATTCCTTACAAATGGGGATTCCCTGCAGTGAAGCCCACCGTCCGGCCAGTTTACCAAAGTCTACCCTTGCTTTAAGGTACACTGAACGTCACCTGCACACTCCTTGCATAAGGTATTTCATAAAGGTGACGTTCAGGCTTGCCATTCTCAGGATCTATTTGTCTCCAGTCCAAATGCTGTTTTAACCGTCAGTCTGTTACCTCCGTCCATTTTTTTTAACTATTTTTCTGTTTGTTGGGAGTCCTCATTTGGGTTTTTGGGTACTTTTTCTGTTTGGTTAGTGCTGTTTTGTGGCTAATGTCATCTAGGGTAAATGTCAGTCTGTGGGAGACTGATTATGCATAAAGACTGCCACAATAAGTGTCTTTTTTGCCTAGGTGCTGCTCACGAACATACATCTTGCTCAGTTTGTCTGGTGTTTGTCCCCAAAACTCTTCATAGTAGGCTTTCTTCCCTTTCCTTGCATCTTGAGAACCACCGTCTTAAGCTTCTTACTGCAGATACTATGGATGGAACTTCCTGCCCATTGGGTCAGTCATCAGGGAAGATGAAGGTGGTAAGACTGGAATCTTCCACTGTCCAGGCTCTGCCAGGTGTTTCAAATTTCTCAAAGGCTAAATACCTTTTTCCATTTATTTTCTTTCCATGCAGGTTGCTGACCTTATCACATACCGAACGACGACCACAACGTTGCATACCAACATTCATATCAGTAGAATATTCCAACTTTATACTTAACAATTCCTTCAAATTATTATATCTACTGTAGGAAAATGTGATATACCTAGGAAACAAGTGTCCAATAGTCAGGTCATCACAAACTACATGCCAAAGTTGTTTAAGCATTTTTTTCAACAACTCTAGAAAACTCTGAATATCTGGAAACAAGAAATATCTGTTCTTGTTCAGAAACCACTGGCAACCAATCATGATACCCACCTCCCCCAAAACCTTTGCCTCTGCATAACCACACTCTCGGGTATTAAGTATAGGTTTTCTCATAACCTCTAGAGGAAAGTCTTTCAAGAACTTCCTCCCATAAATTTGGGTGTGAAGTATTCCTGAGAATTCTCTTGAATTCCCCCTCAGGTAAGGCCTTAATCAAGTGTGGTGGATGCATGCTGCTAGCATGTAAGAAATTATTGACCGAGGTGGGTTTCCTAAAAGGTTTATGTTTACCAAACTATCCTTTCCTATGTAGAATTCTACATCCAAAAATGATATGTTGCTATGAGAACATTGTGAAGTAAACTTTAACCCATGTGTGTTACTATTCATGTTTTCCATGAAATTATCAAAGAAAGAAACAATACCTTTACAAACAAAAATGAGATTCAGTATAACGCTTGTAAAAAAACAACATTGTTGATGAAAAAACTGTTCTGAAAAATGAACTCCTTCTCAAATTCACTCATGTATGTCACTGCATAGGTGGGGGCAAAAGCTGCACCCATAGCTGTCCCTTTAACTTGAAGGAAAAAGTCTTTCTTCCACATAAAATAATTATGTGTTAAGCTATATTCTATATATATATTTACAAGCATTATATTGACAATCTCATTTTTGTTTGTAAAGGTGATGTTTCTTTGTTTGATAATTTCATGGAAAAGATGAATAGTCTGTGTGTGGCTTCAGCATGTGCATCCTCTAGACATTTTCCTGTTCCTCTTCTCCCGTGTCTCAAGAAAGAACTTCTGTGGTGGAATCAGCAATTGTCTCTGAATCCAGGGCTCCCTTTTCAGCCTTCTTCCCTCTCAGGATCTGTTCAAAGATGTTTCAGATGTGGAATGAGGAGCAACGTTTAGCTCCCTGAGGATTCCGGGAGTGTGGTCGCCTTGTCAGTGGAAGGAGCACATCATCATCAGAGATGAGTGCTCTTATGCTGGTTGTCCAGGCCTTTCATCCTCTTCTCTCCATGGCCTCTCAATGTATTCACAGACAATACCACAGTCATGTGGTATATCAACAAACAGGGGGAGTACAAGATCTTACTCTCTGCTGGCTGGCACTTCTGGTATGGGATCTGGCTGTCCAATATAAAGTGACTCTTCAGGTGGTTTACATTCCTTAAGATCAGAATGTTGTGGCAGACGGTCTGAACAGGTCCTTCACTCAATCCCATGAATTGATGCTTTACAGGGATGTGTTTCTGGACGTTGTTCACCAGTGGGGTACTCCTTAAGTAGATCTCTTTGCTTTCCCTCTGAACATACAACTTTTCTCTGTTTTCTGCTAGAGTCATAGGTCCTCTGGTATGGAAGGTGGAGGCCCTCTCATTTTCTTGGAAGGGGATGTTTCTTTATGCATTCCCTCCCCTTCCTCTCTTTCCAAGAGTCCTGTTCAAGATTCAACAGGATGCTCCCAAAATCTTGTTGGTGACTCCCTTTTTGACCGCAACAGCACTGGTTTCCTCTACTTCTCTATCTAGCGAAGGGCAGTCATCACAAGCTACCTCACAGGGTGGATCTCCTCACACAAGACAAAGGGGTCTCTCATCCATCCCCACCTGTCCACGCTTCCAACTGACACTGTGGGTGATAGGTTTTGATCCATCATAGATACCTTTTTTCTGAGGACATGTTGCAGGAGGCCAGGAAACCTACTGCTAGGAAATCCTCCTTTGATAAATGGAAGAGGTTTTCTATTTGGTGTCTTTCTCATGACCTGGACCCACTTTCTCTGAATGTTCCTTTGATTCTCTCTCTGTGTGAGTTATACAGACAAGGGCTTCTCCTCAGACCTTTGGGAGATGCTGGAAGTCGCAAAACAATTGTATTCCTTCATGCTTCAAAAGTAGCAATTATTTCAGTCCAAGGACAATGCAGATAGCTTCCTAACACAAACTCTGTGTCTCTAGCTGCATTTGAAAACTTGAGAGGTAGCCTGTTTATTGCGTCCTGTAATGTAATTTAATTTCAGATATTTTAGTTTACTAGACTGACATTAACCTCCTGTATCTAGTCCACTGTTAAGATGTATAGATTTAAGCTGTTGCAATAGTGCATTTATATTTCTGTTCTCTTCCAGTAGGGCACACTATGCATACTTTTTAAACAGAGCACTTATTCTTTTCAACACAAACATCTGCACAGAACAGTTTGATATACACATGACATACATTTGTAACACAAGCATCTTCTATAAATCACTTTTTTATTCACCAATGACATATAATTATTTACAAAATTCCAACTAGCTGTGCTGGCAGTATCTCTCCTTTGATCACAGTTATATTTATGGTCAACCTATCCAGATTGAAACTGACCACCAACTTCTAGTTACTATTTTGAGAAAGCCTACCCATACATTTCCTGCCAGATTGCAATGCATGATGCTCAAATTGCAAAAGTACAATTTCAAAGTAGAAGTGCACCAGTATTTTCCATACAGAGACAAGATTTTGTCAGACTATGGTATCATCATGAAAAGTCCAAAAGTGATTGTACCAAAATCCTTTATAACAAGAGTACATTAAAATCTTGCATAGTGACCACCCAGGAACTGGCTGTATCAAAAGAAGGGCGAGAGAACTAAAATTTTAGCCTTCTATGTAAAAAGATATCGAGGGAGAACTTCGATCTTGTTCAGTATGTAATAGTACAAGGTCGCATCAACAAAAAGAACCACTTCAGTTGAGCCACATTCCTGAACTACCTTGGTTGACAGTAGCCACAGATAATGAGTGGAATGATCAACATTACATGTGAAGTTGTTCTATCTCGCCATTCATTGTTACAGATGGGTTCGGAGCTGATCCTCTGCTCTGAGTCAGCCTACTACAAAGCTCGAGGTCTTCAGACAGCTCAAGGCCAAGCTCCTATCCCATGATGCACCTTCAGTTACCTCAGATCTAGTTTGCCGCTGCAGTAGATCGGAGGTTTCTTTGCACAACTCGGGCCAGTATCGTTTTTTTCTTATAATAACTTGCTAAATTTGTTGTTAGTTAGTTTTCATAGTTATAACTTTTATAGCTTAGTAGTATATTTCTTCTCCTTTTGTTCTTTGTTTTTTTATAGGCCTTTAATATTCCCTTCCGTCTTGGTGTGCCTTTATAATATTATATAGCTTTGTAGTTTAAATAAGTAGACTGTGTGTGAGTGAATTTGAATAGTTATAGTTAATTCACAGTTTATTCTTATACAGCCCATTTGTTGTTTAGGTCTTATTTCTCTAGCTTAGCTTTATTAATTATGTGTGTGTGTGTATTCTCTTTAAAAGTATAGTAGAGCTTTTTTTTCTTGATACTGTAGATTTGATTATGGTTGACCAGGAGAAAGATGAGCATCCTAAGTCAGGCTTTAAAAAGTGTTCAGAATGTGGACAAAAGATGTCTGACAGTCACATTAATTGTTTATTGTCTTGGAGCCTTGCACTTAACAAGAAAGCTGCTCCATTTGCCATTCTTTTTCCTCCAGAGTTCAAGAGAGAAAAAGAAAACTCCTAGACGGAGGACTTCTAAAATTGTCATTTCAGGAAGCTTTGAGTGACCAGGATAAATCTAGCAAGTCTTCAAAGGCTTCTTCTAAAGTGACATATTCAAAAAAATGTCGACATCTGCTCCACAGCCCTCTGAGCCGAGCATCCTGTCTTTTCGGAGCCAGTCTCCAGTCCTGGAACCGGTATCTGAAGTATTAGTCTCCCATTATCCAGTCAGTGCCTCCAAGTGTACATTCATCTCTGTCCTCGATCAGCCTATCCGATTTTGGATGCGGATCGTGTGGTGCAGAAGTTGCTACAGGCAATGGCATTTGCTAAACTTTTATCGGCTCTGACCCAACTGGTTTCGGAGCCGAAGACTGTAATGCCATTGACTTCCTTTCCTCCTCCAAGCCATACTGTTCCTTCAGAGCCAGAGGAGTTGGACCTGATGATTGTTGAGCCTTCGGAGCCAACGCCTGTTCCAGTGCCATCGGTTCCATTTACTCTGACTTCCTTGGTGCCTATCGAGAAGTCTAGGAGCCGACATATTCCGGTCGGGTCTGGGGAGGATAGTCGGACTGACCTATCTGTTCCAACTTTGCCTCTCAGGCCTCGGCTCGGATGAGGTCGGCTCCTACATCTGGTTCAGAGCCCACTGTTCTGGTACCAAGGGGATTGGAGTTTTCTTTGGATCCTACGGTCCCTTCTCATTGGAGCAGAGGTGCCTTTGAAGCCATGAGGAGAGTGATGTCTCCCAAGACATCTACAACTTCAGATCCAACTACCTCTTCCCCAAAAGCGCCTGTGTCCACTTCGGCCTCACCGATCCTTTCAAAGCATAGAGACCCTGAGCCTCAGGAAGCCCTACTGGGTGGCCCCTGTTATTCCGATACCTCACCAGAAGTTCCCACTGATGAGATTCTCAGGAAAATAATTTGCAAGAGTAAGCACCTTGGTCCCCCTCTGAAGATATCTAATTTGCTGCGATATTAGAAATCCTTATGCAGAGGGGCGGCTGGAAGTCCACCAACCCTACTGAAGATGAGTCGGTTCTCCTGAAGGGTTTCAGGTCTCAACCCTCCACCTCTTGGGTGTCTCTGCCCTTTGATGAGCTCATGGAGCTGGCCTCGCAAAGGGCATGGAAGTCTTTGGACACCATGGAACCTGTCCCTAGGAGGCCCCAAAAAATTTATTTCTGCCCCCAGGAAAAGTCTTTCCTCACCAAGGGAGTGCCAGTTGATGCCATGGTGCTGGTGGCAGCCACCAAAAAGGAGGTGTCAAACTTGATACGGGAACAGTTCAGTGACTTTTGCCATGCATTCACTGAACTATCTGACACATTTTACGAGCCTGCAAAGAGACGATCTAAAAGAGCTTGGGGATGCTCTTCAGGGTACGGGTAGCTCAGGAGCTTCAGACAAAGTCGCCTCTCAGCTTGCTACCCTCAATTCCATAGTGAACTCGTCCATGCGTCTCATTTCATATGCAGCTGATGGAACGAGTAGGGCAGCGGGTGCAGGAATTGCTCTCAGGAGGCACTCCTGTTTGTGCTTGTGTTCCTCGCGGAAACCAGTCATCCTTGGTCAACACCCCTTTTAATGGCTCGTCCCTTTACGGGCCCAGAGTTAAGGAAACTTTGACCAGGTGTGAGCAGGAAGAGAAGACTCTGCTGTCGGAGTCTGTTTTTCCACCCTTACTAGACCCTATCCCAAGGGTCAAAAGGGAGGAAAGATGTGGTTCTGAAATGCCCAAGGAGCCTTTCTGGACACACGTGGCAACCCCCCCCTCTAGGGGCAGAGAAAGGGGCAATAATGGAAGACTTCACCCTCACGACAGAGGGGGTCTGCAAAACCAGTTCTTTGGGAAGCCCTATCGGCACTCATGAAAGGAGGCCCGACTGTCCTGCTCTGGAGGCAGTCGGGGGTCACTTATCTTTGTACCCAGTTGTCATTTTTTATTTTGAGCCAGGCGAATGGATACAAAGTATAGTTTTCAGAGGATATTTCATTCCTTTCACCACTCCCCCTCGATTGACTACAAAATCCCGGACTTTCCACCCAGTTACAGGAACAAGCAACAGTAGAGGTCCAAACGTTGCTAAGAAAGTGTCATCCAACCAGTCCCAGCAGACCAAACAGGATCCGGAACTTACTCAAGATTCTTTATAGTTCCAAAAAAAAGACCGGCTATTGGAGACCTATTTTGGACCTCAGCAGACTAAACAGATCTGTCAAGAAAGAGAAGTTCCGGATGGTCACGCTTCAGTCAATACTTCCCTGCTTAGGGAAGGACAATTGGATGTGCTCGATAGAGCTATAGGATGCTTACTACCATATAAAAATGGCCAGACCATCCAGAGATTATCTGCGCTTCTGGCTGGGAGACCATCATTACCAGTTTCGAGCCCTGCCCTTTGGTCTCTCACTACAGCCCCCAGAGTGATCACCAAATGTATGGCAGTGGTCACTGCTTACCAGAGGCGTTTAGGATTCCGGGTGTTTCCATACTTAGACGATTGGCTCCTCACTGCCACCACCAGGCATCAGCTAATACAAGCCAGGGACACCACTCCTAATCTTTGCAATCATCTGGGCATTACCATAAATTCAGAAAAATCTGCCTTGTTGCTATCGCAACATGTCATCTTTATTGGAGCACAGTTGGATACCACCACTACCACTCTAAAACTTCCTGCAGAAAGAGTTTTACTACTTCAACAAATCCAGAACATCATATCCAGAGACAAGGCTCCAGAATCAGAAGTGCTAAAGTTGTTAGGCATGATGGCAGCTGCAATAATAGCGATACCATTGGGTCGCATGCACATGCGGATTCTACAATGACTGCTATTCACTCAATGGTCTTATCAAGAGCTCCCCAGTCTCTCATCTCATAATTGTGACAAACTCATACAACAGGGATCTTCGGTGGTGGTTGACCTCCGTTCAAGTAATGATAGGTCGTCCTTTTATCCTACCCTCACCAGCAGCCACAGTGACCATGGACACTTCCCTGATAGGGCGGGGGGCATTTTCAGGGAAGAACAGCCCAAGGCACATGGACCGAGCAAGAGTCGCATCTGCATATTGGTGTCCTAGAGATGAGGAGTGGTACTTTTGGCATTGCAGTACTTTCTGGACTCTCTCCCTCTGGTGGCAATTGCAGTTCAGACGGACAGCATGTCAGTGGTCTGGTACTTGAACAAACAAGGCGGAACCAGGTCTTATCCCCTTTGAGGAACCAGGTCTTATCCCCTTTGAGGAACCAGGTCTTATCCCCTTTGAGGAACCAGGTTTTATTCCCTTTGTCGCGAGGCCCTAAGAGTATGTCAGTGGGCTATATCCACCTATTGCTTTCTGATAGCAATGCACATCCTGGGGATATCCAACGTGATTGCAGACAGACTGAGCAGGGCAATTTTGTTGCCTCACAAGTGGTCCCACAAAAAAGAGATAGCGGAGAGAATATTCTGCAGGTGGGGCCAGCCTTGCTGTGACCTTTTTGCTTCCCACATGAACACACAATGCAGAAGATACTTTGCCCTGATTCCCCCTCCGGGAGATTACCCAAGGGATGCACTCGTACACGATTGGCCTCCAGGTCTCCTGTATACATTCCCACCAATTCCCTTGATACCCAAAGTATTACAGAAAGCAAAAGCCCTGGGAAGGACCATCATTCTAATAGCCCCTCATTGGCCTCGTCAGATTTGGTTCCCCTTCCTTCTACTTCATCTATTGGAAGAGCTTTGGATTCTGGACCCAGTTCCAGACCTTCTGACGCATTCGTCGGGGGCTCTTCATCCCTCTCTTCAGTCCCTAAAATTGACAGCTTGGCTGCTCCAATTCCCAACATAGCCAGGTTCAATAACCTTTCAAAGGAAATGCAGCATATTTTAATATCTTCATAAATCCTCCATCAGGAAGTTGTACCTCAGCAAATGGAGGAGATTTTGTATATGGGCTTCTCAAAATAAACATTGATCCCTACTAAGCCACCATTTCCTCTATATTAAAATTTTTGACTATGCCTTTCCATAAAGGAGCGGCAGCAGCTACAGTTCATGTACAACTTGCCGCCATCTCTAATTTTCACCTTAGTTTTGAAGGATTGAACACAAATGTCACACAAGCTATCCAAAGCCTTTCTCAAAGTGACCTTCCACCTCTGACCACCTGTGAAATCCCCTTATACCCCATGGAACTTAAACTTTATGCTGTCACGCATTATTCTCCAACCTTCTGAGCCAGCTTCCTAATGTGATTTGAAATTTTTGTCTTTGAAGGCTCTTTTTAGTAGCCATTACATCTGCCCATAGAGTATCTTGGCATCCCTGCAAACAAATCCTTCATTTTTACCTAAAGTCTGTACTGAAGCTAACCTTAACCAAATCGTAGATTTACCAGTGTTCTTCCCCAAACACACCAACAACTTAGAGTGTATGCTGCACAAGCTTGATGTTCATAGACAGCTCAGATTTTACCTGGATAGAACAAAAGAGTTCAGAAAATCAGAACAACTTTTTATTTCCTTCTCAGATTCTAGGAAAGGTATGCCAGTGGCAAAAATAACACTATCTAAATGATTATCTGATTTCATCACCTTCACTGCTGCCAATTTACCTTTACAGCACAAGATTAAAGCTCATTCTACCAGAGCAGTGTCCACATCTTCTTTTTCTGCTAAACCTCCTATAGACAACATTTGTGCAGCAGCCACTTGGTCAAGACCTCTATACCTTTTATCACTCATTACAAATCTGATAATACCTCCAGGGACACGGCCTCTTTTTGGTTCTGTTGTCCTGAAAAACATACTCCCGTGAGACCCCCGAGAGAGATGGCGCTTGGGACGATACCCATCTGTAAGAATGAATGGCGAGATAGAACAACTTCACATAAAGTAGTTATGTAGTCGCCATAACATTCCAGGTGAGTTGTTCATCTCACCTTCATTCTTACTTCCCACCCTTCTACCCCCCCCCAGGGTTTTTCGAGGACTGAGATACTAGTTTTATCCTGTTTGCTCAGTCTTTTTATGGGGATTATTTCCTAAAGAGTGATAGAATGCCACATGATATTATTGGATGCAGCCAACAAGATCTGAGGTAACTCATGGGATAGGGACTTGGCCTCAAGCTGTCTGAAGACCTCGAGCTTTGTAGTAGCCGACTCGGAGCCGAGGATCGTCTCCTAACCCATCTGTAAGCATGAAGGCGAGATGAACAACTCACATGGAACGTTATGGTGAGTGCATAACTTTTTGTGTTGGTGGACTCTCATTCATATTGATTCGAGATTGACCTACTTCCTAACCCAACATCCAATACTGTCATTACAAAGTTGAAAAGACTTTTCTGTCCATGGTAGCCTGCACAGAGTTATTTCTGACAGTGGTGCACAGTTTACAAGTTAGCAGTTCAAGAGATTTTCAGAAGCATGGGGTTCATTTTACGAGTAGTCTTGAATACCTGCAGTCAAATGGCGTGGCTGAACATGCAGTTCTAAGTGCAAAACAGCTGTTGGAGAAATCCAAATTTATGTGACAATACCAGTGTTTTCCTAAACTTGCTAGGTCTCAGAAACATTCCTTATGATAATCATCTTGGCTCACTTAGAGACTTATGCCGAGACAAACCAGAACCACATTACCAATTAGTAGCAATTTATTGGTTCCATGTACTAAAAACAAGAAGGCAGTGAAAGTGAAGAAGCATTTGTCCCAGAAGTCCTACTATGATAAGACCAGCAAACCACTCAGTTCATTACAGAAAGGGGAGATAGTGAGGATGCAGACGTCAAAAGGTTTTGATCGCATCAGATTTGTAAAAAGTCTGAGTCAAGAGCTGAGACTGTACATCGTAGAATCACAAGGAATGTAATTCAGGTGAAATTGGAAACGTTTATTGCCTGGGTTCAAACCAGTGTTTAAGCTTCTTGCCTGTGACAAAGACTTTAATTCTCAGATTGACTTGCCCAATGTTCTGTTCCAGAGGGCATTCCATCAGCAATCCCTGTTCCTGAGAAAATCCCTGAGAGTCCTCAAGTAGAACATTCCCAGTGACTGTCCCTGTTGCTAAACCCAGTCCTAACTACTACGTTACGAGATCAGGTCACATTTCCAGACCTAGTACCAGATACATGGCAACCTGGACATGACTGTTTTCTTTATTGGTGTCTGTATAATTGCATACCTATTGAAATGTCATTGTTTATATGAGACGGCTCAGTAAAGTGGGAGGATGTAGATCAATGTGTGTGATATAACTTTAAGAAGCATTCCGGTCAGTGGGCATGTGCATATAAGTACTGAGCACGTGCAAGCAAGAGTGCCATTTTGAGTGAGCAGCCAGAGTGCGAGCATGCATGTACGTAGTAGTCAGTTAAAGTTTAATGTTCCTGCTATCAATCCTGATGTTTGTATGCAATAAACTCGAACACCCAAGCCTCCTCATCATCTTATATGTACAAGACGAGTGACATAGCCCATCTTTCTCAAGCTTCTCGGGTAGTTTCTGAAGGTAGGTCTCATCCCTTTCTTTGTTGGGCTCTGCTTCTCAAGTGGCATGACACTCAAGTGCAGTTGTGATG
The DNA here is from genome assembly GCF_019279795.1 of Protopterus annectens. Lineage (NCBI taxonomy): Eukaryota > Metazoa > Chordata > Ceratodontiformes > Protopteridae > Protopterus > Protopterus annectens. The sequence goes on from NC_056737.1 coordinate 1,544,497,716, forward strand.
CAACTGATGCTTCTTCTAGGATGGCTGCATTTGGCTCTGTTCTGAGGCATAACTCTTGACTTTGTCTTCAGCTTTTACCTGATGAGATTTAAAGCTAAATAGTTGAATGATTCTCTTGATAATAAAAACCTTTTTGGCTCTGCTGCTGATAAACTTTTTAAGTCCCCACAAGGACAAAGGGAAGACCTTGCAGGAATTGAAACATATATTTATTTCTGTTATTCCTAAATTCCAGAGGAATTATCTATCTAAATCTGCCTTTGTTCGCATACAGTCTCGCCCTCCACCCAAAAGTAAAAAGGGTTCTAGGCATGTACCTCCATCTACGTCTACCCAAACTCCTACTTCTAAGAAGCCACCTTTTCAGGACAAACCAGTTTGCTTCCTCTTTCCCTTGGCCAGGTTCCCTTGTCCCTTCATCTTTCCCTGTCCCTTCCCAGTGTATTAAGTGTGACTCGAGTCTTTGGTTTTGCCCATCATCCACCAGCGTTATTTCATGGTTTGGATTTCCCTTCCCTACTCTTGAGTATCCCACAACCTCTACAGGAATTGCTTCTTCTCTTTCCAGAAGTATTTCAAGTTGTTCTGTCCCAGGGCACCATTCAGGTTGTGCCCCTTACCCAGGAAGGGAAGAGTTTTATTCCAGAATATTCCTAATCCCCAGGAAGGAAAGCACCTGGAGACCTATTCTGGACCTTTTTGAGCTCAATACTTTTCTAAAGGTCCACTCCTTTTGGATGTTTTCCCTTCAAACCTTGTTCCATCTTTTTCTTCCTCAGGCCTTCCTGGTATCTCTGGACCTCAAGGATTCCCACCTTCACATCCCACTCTATCCTCTTTTTTGGGATGTTTTTGCATTTCCCTGTTTCTTCCTTGCATTTTCAGTGGTCGTCTTTGCCTGTTGGCCTCTCTGCTGCCCCAAGGGGTATTCAACAAATGCCTCACTTCTGTCTGTTTTTGCATGATGAGAGGAATTCAGAACTTTCCTATGTAGATAACCTGCTCATCCAGGCTCAATCCCCCAACATTCTGCTTAAAGACCTACAGTTTACTGTTTGCCTATTACAAAACCTGGGGTTTACCATAAACTTTCAAAATTCAGTCCTAGTTCGTCTTAGGGTCATGTTTTTCATGGTTGTAGGATCCAAATCGTATCCATACAGGCATCCCTACCTCTACTCATGGCCCTCTCTCTGATTTAGCCTTTTAACAATCACTTCTTCCTCTGGCTTCAGCCGCAGCTAGGGATTTTCTCAGAGTTCTAAGGTTTATGGCTTCCACCATTCCTATGGTGCCTATAGCCAGACGCCATATGAGAAAACTCCAGTGGTACCTCAAGTCATTGTGGCTTCAACACTGTCATCCACTGGATTTCCTAGTTCCTTTCCTTCCCTGTCTCAAACTAGAGTTTCAGTAGTGGATTTGTCAGCTTTTTTGCAACCCGGGGTTTTCTTTCCAACCTTCAGTCCCATCTCAAGCTAATTTCAGATGCCTTGAACAGGGGGTGGGGAGCTTCCTTTGGTTCTCTCTGGGTCCAGGGTCTCTGGACTCTCCATCAAAGGTCCGATCATATCAACATCAAGGAGATCAGAGCTCCCCTTTTAGCTCTTCAGGCTTTTCATTCCCTGTTTCTTCCAGGGCCCCTCAAAGTTTTCACAGGCAATACCATAGGCTACAAGATCGGAGAGCTCCTCCATGTCTCTTTTCATGTAGTCCAGGGAGGTACGTCTCAGGTCATTCATACCAACATGGACAATGACAGAGTCATATCTGTACTTATGGAGTGACCTGACTGCATGCATTATCGATTAAAGGTAAGTGGGCAAATTGCCTGTGAAAGTTTTAAATGTCAATCTAAAATCCTGCTAGCCTTGGTCCTGAAGGTGATGAAAAAGGGAACTGTCAATCCAGGCCTGTCAGTATGGTGAGTAGGTAACTTCTGTTTGTTTGCTTTGAACAGCAAACCTTTTAGACTGCTGATCTTTTTTTTAAATGAAATTTAATCTTAAACTTCTTAACATATGGCACATTACTGTCCTGGCAAACCCTTCACATGAAGTTCTTTAGGTATTCCTTTCAGTATCTTATTCAGTATATCCTGTGCATTTCTTTTCTGTCTGAAATGCAAATATCTGTTATGCTGTGACTTCAGTCCTCCTTAATTTGCCAGAAAGCTACAAATATAAGGCACAGACTGTGAAAATATGAGGCAAAAATCTGGGCATTCTGTGATATTCTGAACAGTTGAGAGGTATGTTTTTATTGTGCATGTAGTCCTTGGTTTCAAAGTTGTATATTAGACTGAAAAGCCATTTCATTGAAGTGTAGAAGTCTGTAGATGGTATGTCTGTCTGTTATTTTTGCTTATGGCAGTTGTTGGGGGCACAATTTAGAAGATTTTTTTTTTTTTTGTGGACCAGCAATACCCACTGTCATGTTGTACCCCCCCCCCACAGATTTGTAGAAGTCTGTGCATCAGCATTAATTTACTGGGTATGGTATTTTATTTTCTTTCCAGCACTGGTGTGTGAGCATGGAGTTAGAGTATATAATTAAGGGGAGTATGGGGGATCAAATGGGGCTTGCTCCCCTACAAAAAAAAATTCTGTGGTATGTGTTGTATAAAATGTTTTCTGACAAAATGGCTTTTCAGTCAAATGTAATTTCAGTCCTTTTTTCAACCATTTGTACTTCTGTTAAAGCCACCATTGAAATTCTACTTCAGTAGACCGAACTTTTACTTACCTGACACTGAAGTTTCCCAAAAGAAAGCACCGACAACTTCAGAAGACCGACATCTGGAACACCGACTTTGCATGCAAGGTAAGTAATCGCTTTGGCCATCCTGTTGAACTTTGTCCCTTACCTCTCACGGTAGTGCAGTCACGGTGATAGTATATTTAGTTAGGGGGGTGTGGAGGGCAAAGCCCCCCCAGATCGGTTTAGTTTTGTTAATTGTTTTTGTTCGGGATGGCCAAGCGGTTACTTGCCTTGTGTGCGAAGTCAGTGTTCCGGATGTCTGTCTTCTGAAGTTGTTAGTGCTTTCATCTAGGGCAAGTGATTGTCGGGTAAGTAAAAGTTCGGTCTACTGAAGTAGACCTTTGTGTACATATATATTTGTGTGTGCATATATGTATATGTGTGTGTGTATATAATACAAGTTGTGTGTGTATATAACATAGATGATTAAGATTGGGTTGCTGATCATAACCTGCTTATTGTGCTTTTTGAGACACGGATACCAAGAAATTCACCAAGTGTGAAGCTCAAGACGTAAATCTTGGCATCTATGTCCAGAACACACAACCTTAAATTATGATTGGTGACATGATCATAATTCTTTGTAGTGCTTGGAGCTATATCTGCTCCATGTGTTACTAGTTACAGGGGAAAAAAATTACTAAATATTTTCCTAGCTTTCGTAGTAATAAAACACTTGGTGAGCACTGTCAGGTAACACAACATAGTCTGTTACATTTACACTTAACTTCATACCTATCAACTGTCTAGATTTTCGCAGGACATCAAGATTATTGCTTCATGTTTTTGGACTGTTCCCCTCATAAAATATGTGGTTTTAAGACAAACCACTAAGGAA